>NC_140590.1:321353073-321358073 GCF_964204655.1 Triturus cristatus | reverse complement strand
TTATATATGTAAAAAACATACATATATACAGCTCTGTATATGTATAAACATATATCATTTTTTCCAAGCAAATGCAGCTCCCATAAAAGGCTAGGCAATGTAAATATACACATCCAATAACACACATATATATATATATATATAAAGGTATAACAATACACCTAAATCTCTTTTTTTTTTTTTTTTTTTAATGAGGTAAACACTCATGAGAAAGCAAAAAATAAAGAGAACAAACTGTGGAAAAACACAGATGTACAACACATTGCCAGCCTGCAGGCTGCATTGCAATACAATACCATAGAGACTAAAAAGCCCTGTACAGGTAAAAACTGGCACCGTGCCTTTAAGGCAGCCCTGACTTCCATATCCCATCATGCCTCAGGGGTGACAGTTAGGTCAGTTGTTCTTTGCGGGACCGTAGTCCTAAACACAAAGATATATCCTTTCCATAATGAATAATACACCTCTTCTCATTTGCCTGGGGAGGTGGGTGGGTTGCTTATGACTTTGATGAGGATACCCCTGGAAGAGAACTAGGATTACAGGTAAGTAACTTACCCTTGTATCACCCATGGAGAAAAAGAATCATGAAAATGATTATCTTTGGAACAGATTCCTCAAGGAGGCTTGTCCTACTTGAGTGTCTGCTCTGGTGTCCGAATCCAGACAATAATGCCTGGTAAAAGTGTGGACAGATCTCCAAGTGGCTGCCTTGCAGATCTCGGAGAGTGGGACATTATTGAGAAAAGCCGCGGTAGCCGCTTTTCCTCTTGTCGAATGCGCTTTAGGGCGCGCCCCCAATGGTTTCTGAGCCAGTTGGTAGGCCAAAGTAATACTAGAAACAATCCACCTAGCAATGGAACGTTTGGATGCAGCAAAGCCCATACGGACAATCCCATAGTTCACAAACAATTGGTCAGATTTCCTGATATTCTTAGTCCTATCTAGGTAGAATTTTAGGACCCTTCTGACATCTAGAGAATGCAACGCCCTCTCTGCCGGAGAGGAGGGGTTGGGAAAAAAGGTTGGTAAGGAGATGGCTTGGTTTACATGAAACTCCGATACCACCTTGGGTAGGAACGAAGGGTGAGTTCTCATCACCACCCTATTTAGATGAAAAACAGTGTAGGGTTCTTTAGAACAGAGGGCCTGTATCTCACTGACCCTCCGTGCTGAAGTGATGGCTATTAAAAATGCTGTCTTCCATGTGAGGTGCTGTAGGGTAGCCTTATGAATAGGCTCAAAAGGCGAACCCATGAGCTTCGACAGAACCAAGTTTAGCTCCCAGGAAGGAGAGGGAGGTCTAACAGGGGGATAGACTTTCTTGAGCCCTTGCAAGAAATCCTTCACTACCTGCACTTTAAAAAATGACTGCTGTGAAGGCGAACGCCTGTATGCTGTTATGGCTGCTAGGTGAACCTTTATGGATGAAAATTTCAACCCTGCCCTTGCTAAATGTAGAAGATAGGGCAAAATTACATCCTCCTGGCATTTAGTGGGATCATAATGATGCTGAGCACACCATATATAAAATCTTTTCCACTTACAGAAGTAGGAGTGTCTTGTCGAAGGCCTCCTGGCTTCCTTCAGTATGGACATACACTCTTGAGGGAGGTTCAGATGGCCATACTGGAGGACTTCAGGAGCCATGCTGTTAAGCTCAGCGAGGGAAGGCTGGGATGGTAAATCTTCCCCTGCATCTTGGATAACAAGTCCGGCCTGCACGGCAGCCGCTTGTGGGGGCGGATCGACATGTGTAGGAGATCCGAGTACCACCACTGCCTCGGCCAGTCCGGTGCTATGAGTATCATCTTGGCAGATGAATTCTGTAGCTTGGTCACCACCTTGGGAATTAGTGGGAGAGGCGGAAAAGCGTACACAAATGTCATTGACCAATTGATCAAAAGGGCATTCCCTAGGGATCCTGGTCGATGGTATCTTGAGGCGAAGCCTCGGCATTTTGTGTTTTGCTCGTCCGCGAAGAGGTCCACTTGCGGGCGCCCCCATTCCCCGAAGATGTCTTCTAACACTTCGTCGTTGATTACCCAGTCCTCTGGCTCTTGAAAATGCCGACTGAGCAAGTCTGCTTGCACGTTGAGTTCTCCTGGTAGGTGCACCGCTTTCAATGAGATGTTCCTTGCTAGGATCCAGTGCCACAGGGACTGAGCTTCCAGCGAGAGCGTTCTGGATCGAGTACCCCCCTGCTTGTTCAGGTAGTACATTGTGGTGGTATTGTCCGTCTGTACTAGAATGGTACTCGTCGTTATCGCAGGTAGGAACGCTTTGAGGGCTAGGTGGACCGCCCTGAGCTCCAGCATGTTGATGTGGTACAACTGCTCGCTGCTGGACCACCGTCCTTGAGTTTGCAGAGTCCCAAAATGCGCACCCCATCCCTGAAGGGATGCGTCGGTGATTAAGGTCTGAGTTGGGGGCTCTTGATGGAAGGGAATCCCCACTTGCAGATTCCTTGGCTTCAGCCACCCCTTGATTGACTGTTTGGCTGCAGAGGAGAGGCAAACCTTTTCTTCCCACAGGGAGTTCCTTTGATCCCATTTGTCCTCGAGATCTTGCTGGAGAGGACGCATCCTTAGCCTGGCATTGGGCACTAGGAAGATGCAGGATGCCATGGCCCCTAGCAGAGATGAGATTTGCCTTGCCGACGACAGATTGCTGGTCATAATCTGTCTGCCTTTTAGCATAATGGATGACTGTCTTTCCTCCGAAGGAAACACTTTTCCTACTACGGAGTCTATAGTTGCACCCAGGTAGTGGATCCTCTGCGTTGGTGAAAAATTGGACTTTTTGACATTCACTCTGAGACCCAACCTGCGACATAAGTTCAGGCATAGCGACAGCTGTGTCCGCACATTCTGTGGTGATGAGCCCTTTATTAGCCAGTCGTCTAGGTAGGGATAGACGAAGACTCCTGCGCGCCTCAGAGCAGCCGCTACTACTGCCACGCATTTTGTGAATACTCGAGGAGCTGACTTCAGGCCAAATGGGAGGACTTTGAACTGATAGTGAGCGTTGCCTACCACAAACCTGAGAAATTTTCGATGATTCCTTAGGATGGGAATATGGAAATATGCATCCTGAAGGTCCAGTGAACACATCCAATCGCCCATCCGGAGAAGAGGATATATTTGGTGGAGCGCCAGCATGCGAAATTTTTCCTTTCTTATGTGCTTGTTCAGTATCCGTAGGTCTAAAATGGGTCTGAACTCCGCCTTCACACTCCTCTTTTGGATGAGAAAATATCTGGAGTAAACTCCCTTTCCTCTCTGGTTTATGGGCACTTTCTCTATTGCAGATTTGAGTAGTAGCGTCGCTACCTCTTCTCTGAGCTGCTTTAGATGCTGGGATGACTTGACAGGAGGAATCGATGGGGGGTGACTTCTGAAACGAAGCGAGTACCCATGACGCAGTATATTGAGTACCCACTTGTCCTTTGTGATTGTCTGCCACTCTGGAAGATGATGCGCAACACTTCCTCCCACCGGAGCGGTGGACAGCATCGGAGGAAGCGGTTTCTCATTGCTTCCCCGGTGCTTTGTTTCCAGCATTAGACTGCCTGTTGTTACCTCGTCCCCTGGATGGCTTGCGGGACTGGTATTGCTGTTTCTTTTGACCTTGCTGGTCCTGGTTCTTTTGCCAATGAGGGGTTTGAACCCTCTGTTGGTAATTGCGCCTGTCATTTCCCTTGCGGCGTCGAAACTCTTTCCTCTTTTCAAGCCCGACTGCTTTCATGGTCTCCAGCTCTGCTTTCATACGGGCCATTTCCTCGTCTGCATGGGACCCAAAAAGAGAACTACCGGAGAAAGGCAGATTTAAAATTCTTGCCTGCGCTTCCGGTTTCAAGGCCGTCAATCTAAGCCAGGATGTTCTTCTGGCTGTGACTCCATGTGCATATTCATGCGCTGCCAGTGTTGCCCCATCCGCCGCTGCACTTATGATCTGGTTAGAAACCAGACTCCCCTCATGCAAAATCTCTTCAAAGTCCCGTCTGTCCTCTGATGGAACTTTTTCAATGAACCTCTGAAGAGAGTCCCATAGTGACCTATCATAGCGCCCCAGAAGCGCCGAGGCACTTGCCACCTTCAAGCTTGAGGATGCTGAGCCGCAAACTTTCCTCCCCCAGGAGTCTTGCGTTCTACTGTCCTTATCTGGTGGCACCGTTGAAGATCCAGCTACTGCATGCGTCTTTCTGGCAGCGGCGGTGATGACAGAGTCCGGTGGAGGATCTGTTTTAAGGAATAGCGGATCCTCCGGAGCTGGACGGTACTTTTTTAGAATTCTCGCCGGCGCCGTTTTGGTGGTTGCTGGCGTGAGAAAGATATCCATTACCGGTTGTAGCAAACCGGGGACTAATGGCAATAACGGGCGTGTCACTGTGCGTTCATGAAGAGTTTCAAAAATTATGGATGCGGTGGTCTCCTGAACCGGCATAGGGATATTTAATTTTGTAGCTCCTCTACACAACACTTCTTGAAATGTAGAAATATCATCTACCGGAGATACCCGAGAGGGTGGCGTCTCCGAGAGTGTCGGTGAATAATCCCTTTTGGATGATCTGGAAGAAGGGGAGGTAGAAGGGGTCCTACGGCGCCTTCTCTCTGATCTGGTCGACTCTCTTCTGAGGGAGGCAGACCTGGATCGCCTTCTTGGTGCTCGAGAGTGACTTCGGGATTCTCTTTCTCGAGATCTTGGTCTGATCGGTGTCGCTGGGAATACCACGCCCCTTATTCTTGTTAGCGATGCCTTTATTGCGTCTGGTACAGCAGGGTTCTGAGGCATCTCCCTTACGGGACTCTGAGGTACAGCATTGTCCTCCTCCTGCGAACTTTCTCTTGCAGGTACTGGAGATTGATGCACAAGCTCTGGTGATTCTGATCTTGAACCTGAGCCCTCTGATCCTGAAGGCGAGATAGATATGAGACGCGGTGACTCAGGAGTCGTATATATCAGTCTATGAGGAGATTTTCGCCTTGAGACTGGTCGAA
>NC_140590.1:321295573-321348073 GCF_964204655.1 Triturus cristatus | reverse complement strand
CATAGCCATGTTAGTGGAGTCCTCAAAGATCCCCCAAGGCCAAAAACGGTAAATTTTTATTTTTCGAAAATTTTGCAGATTACGCTTACCGTACGCGTACGGTGCGCTTACGCTAAAAATTTTAATTAAAAAAAAAAAAAAAACACTGTGCATGGCATATTATTGTCATTACTTACAAATTAAATTTAACAGATTACCTATCACAAGGAAGCGCATAATATGTCCTCCATGTGCGCACGGTGCTTAACGTGGGCACGCGGTGCGCGTAGCACACTGCGTGCCCACCTTGCGTGTACGGCACTAACTGCGTAAAGTGGGCGCGCGGTGCGCGAAGCGCACCGCGTGCTCACTGTGCGCGCATGGTGCGCGAAGCGCACCGTGCGTGCACGGAACGAACTGCGTTAAGTGGCCGTGCACGCCACGAATGGCGTAAAGTAACTTAGCATTTAAAAAAACGTACAAATTCACTGAAAAAACCATAGGTTTCACACACGTTATAGTTAGGAATTAGCATTTAAAAAACCTTGCTAATTCAATGAAAAAACCATAGGTTTCACACATGTTATAGTTAGCTGGAAATTTTACTGATAAAAAACCAATGAAATTCCCCCGTTATAGTTACTGTAGGCAACTATAACTCACGCGACCGTAATCCTCTGCTGATGACATATGTGTCTTTATGAAAAAAAAAAAATTTGTAAAATATGTATAGCTAAAATTTAATGGAAGAAGACATGGGCAAATAAGTGTCTAAATACAGTATTAGCATCAGCAGAGGATTACGGTCGCGTGAGTTATAGTTGCCTACAGTAACTATAACGGGGGAATTTCATTGGTTTTTTATCAGTAAAATTTCCAGCTAACTATAACATGTGTGAAACCTATGGTTTTTTCATTGAATATACATATATATACACATATATACACACACATACATATACATATATACACACACATACATATACATATATACACACACATACATATATATAAAAAAAGTTGCCCTCCAATGAAGAAGCCACACGCAGGCGAGCTTGGTCCATTTATTTTGCAGATTGCATAGAGCATTCAGTCTGGTGCCCAAAACACAAATCCCAATTCGATAATTGGCAGCAGTGGCTGACAGGATAGCTCTCTTTGATCCTCGGCGGTTCATGCAGTGTTAAATAGACGCTCCAAGTCTCATCCATAGTTCAGCAGTTTATGGGTGAGACTTGGAGCGTCTATTTAACACTGCATGAACCGCCGAGGATCTAAGAGAGCTATCCTGTCAGCCACTGCTGCCAATTATCGAATTGGAGGTTGCCAGTAATCCATACTGAAGCCTGTGGGGTGTGCAACATTTGAATTTTAGGCAGGCGAGGGACTGGAACAAATGACTGTGGCACCGGCAATCTGGAGGCACAATGGCTGATTCAGCTTCGGGGGAATGGATATGTCATGAGGCATGTGAGCAACATCTAACATTTCAATTGTAAATTGTCTATGAGAGACTGAGAACCTTTACAAAAAAGTAATTAAGTGTTCACCATCAGGTGATATATCATCTAAGACATGCTGTCATGCCCGCCAGGGACAGAGGTATCATGACCTCAACCTAATGAGTCCTTCATTGCTGCCCATGACTGTGTTCCTCCAATAAAATCCTGTGATTATGCATTCAAAATCTGTGTAATGCCGAATGCCGAGTTGACCAGCACTGAGGAAGGCTTGATGCCGAAATGCATTTGCTGAATAAATCTACCTGAAACGAGTCCCGTGAGTGCTTTGCATCTTTCTTGGAGCCTGATATATGTATATATATATATATATATATATATATATATATATATATACACATGTATATTATCTACTGGCGGTCGCCAGTAGATAGTTATAGTTAGGACCGTGTTTCCATAGGAAATCTCAAAATTCTATTTTGAATAACTTTGGCGCCGGTTGACGAAACTTCGCGTAATTTTCAAAACTAATGGGGCGCTCCGCTCAGCTCCTACCCTGAAAGTCTCGGGGGGGATTAGTCAAGCGGGGGCTGAGAAAAAAGGGGGGTCCCAAAACACGTTTCCCCCATGCATTTTCCCATAGGACCTTTAGTCGAAGGTACAGCCCGAACGGCCTAACAGAATTACTTGAAATTTGGCAGAGAGGTAGTCCTCCGGTCAGGGATGTGCCTTTTGCATATATGGAGTCAAGTTTTGAGTATGACCGGTTCATTCAAATGAAAGTCTGAAGGCACTTTCGGTAAGAACTTTGGGTTGGTAAGGAGTATCACTGTCCCCTTTTTAAATTGGTGAAAAGGCTCCTGAATGGTGAGCGCCTGTAATTCACCTACTCTCCTAGCCGAAGTCAAGGCTAGCAGAAGAGCCATATTCCAGGAGCAGAATTTCAAATCCGCCATGTGAATAGGTTCAAAGGGATGCTTCATGAGCTGGGTGAGAACCAAGTTATGGTGCCAAAGAGGAGGCGGAGGCTTGACTGGAGGGAAGATTCTGAAAATGCCCATGAGTAACTGCTTAATTATCCTTGCCGACCAGAGGGGAGGACCAGAAGAAGTGAGTCTGAAGCGAGAGATGGCAGCAAGATGAACTTTGATGGATGAGTGAGCCAGGCCTGATTTTGCAATTGAAAGAATGTAAGTAAGAACTTCATGTGGTTCAGAAGAAAGAGGAAGGATACCCTCTTGTTGGCACCAAATGAAGAAACACTTCCACTTTAACTGGTATGTCTTGTTGGTACTTGGGGCTTGTGCCTGAGAAAGTACATCTCTACATTCTGCTGAAAGGGTCAAACCAAGAAATTCTCGGTGCTCAGGAGCCATGCCGACAACTGCAGGGATTGAGGATCCGGGTGCCAGACTTGGCCCTGGGACATTGTCAGCAGCGAAG
This sequence comes from Triturus cristatus, assembly GCF_964204655.1. Lineage (NCBI taxonomy): Eukaryota > Metazoa > Chordata > Amphibia > Caudata > Salamandridae > Triturus > Triturus cristatus. The sequence continues at coordinate 321,345,191 of NC_140590.1, read as the reverse complement.
GAATCGGCTGCAACGGAAGTGGAAGGTCCAGGGAGAGGAGATGCAGCTCTGTGAACCAAAACTGGTGGGGCCACGCAGGAGCTATCAAAATCATCTTGCAAGGTTCCGTCTTGAGCTTCCTGAGAAGCCTGGTGATCAGCGGAATGGGGGGGGGGAAAGCGTAAACAAATGTGCCTGACCAGGCCATCGAAAGCGCATTCCCCAATGATCCCGGATGGCGAAGCCTGCTTGCGTAAAATCGGCATTTCTTGTTCTCCGGCGTGGCAAAGAGGTCTATGGAAGGCCTGCCACGTAGGCGAAAAACCTCTTCCAGAGTGGACTGGTCTAGTTCCCCACTCGTGGCTGACTCATTTCAGTCTGCTCAGCGTGTCCGCCGTCTCATTGAGAATGCATGGAAGGTGCTCCGCTTTGAGCAATATCCCCTGCTGGATCGCCCATTCCCAAATTGTCTGGGCTTCTTGTGGCAAAAGACGAGCTCTGGTGCCGCCTTCCTCGTTTATGTAATGCATGGCCGTCGTATTGTCTGTACGTACCAGCACTGCAGACTGTTGTATCCGCGGAAGAAAAGCCTGCAAGGCCAGGCGAATCACTCTGAGCTCCAGTAGATTGATATGTAGAAGACTATGTTGGGGTAGCCAACGGCCGCTTACATGAAGGTCTTGCAAGACCACTCCCCAGCCCTCCAGCAAGGCGTCTGTAGTTATTATCTGAGGAGCTGGGGTGATCTTGAAGGAGAGGCCCTGAGAAATATTTCTCCTTCGTCCACCATGATACGGCGTCCCTCATGGACACGGTAACTAAGATCTTGTCTTCGAAGGATCCGTTGACTTGGTGTCACTGCAAGTCCAGCTCCTCCTGGAGAGGGCGCATCCTCAACCTGCAGTGAGAAATTAGAGGAATGCAGGAGGAAATGGACCCTAGGAGGGACTTGTAGAGGCGAACTGAAAGTGACTGCCTTTTGAATAGTAGACGGGCCATGGCCATCAGCTTTTCTTGCCTCTCCAGGGTCGGAAAGGCTTTGTTGAGGGAGGTGTCCAGAATGGCTCCTAGGAATCGGGCTGTTCTGGTTGAACAGAGTCGACTTTTCTGTGTGGAGTCTGACCGAGATTGTCGAAAAGGCGTGTGCACGCAGCGGCGGATTCCTCTGCCACGTGCTTGGTAGAAGCCTTCAGCAACCAGTCATCCAGGTAAGGGAAAACCTGATGCTGTTCTCAAAGAAAAGCTGCCACGGGAGCTAATACTTTTGTAAAGATCCTCGGAGCAGGTCTGAGTCCAAAAGGCAGGACCTTGAACTGAAAGTGGCTCTTGGCTACTGTGAAGCAAAGGAATCTCCTGTGGGCTGGATGGATGGGTACATGAAAGTATGCGTCCTCTAGATCCAATGTGGCCACGAAATCCCCTGAGTTGAGAAGACGAAGGATGTCCTGCAGAGAAATCTTTCGAAATGATTGTTTGATGAGATCGGTGTTGAGCTTCCGCAGATCTAGAATAGGGTGCCACTTCTCTAAAGTCATCCGGACCAGGAAGAACCGGGAGTAGAAACCCTCTCCCCGCTGAGAGATAAGAACCTGCTCTATCGCCCCTTTCAGGAGCATTTGATGGACTTCCAAACGTAGAAGACGGAGATGTTTTGGCACAGTGGCGTGAGGGGGCTTGGAAGGTGGTGCATGGACAAATTCCAGAGTATGGCCGCATTGAATGATCTTCAGAACCCAACGATCCGATGTTATTTGCTGCCAGTTGTGGAAGTAATTTTAAATTCTGCCTCCCACTGGTGTTACAGGAGGAGAAGGGACAGTAGTAAGAACCAGCAAGCCGCTATTGATGCTTAGAGGAAGTCCCTACCCAGGCGTCCTGGTCTTCCTCTGTTACATCTAGAGAAAGAGGAGGATTGATTTTGCCGCTGGATATGATTCGGCCGGTGAGATTGAGAGTCTGATCCATATGAAGAATACCGTTGTTGCTGATATCCTCCTTTGTAGGTGGCATAGCCTCTGCCTCTGGCTCCATGGAAGGGGACCTTGCGGTACTGCCGAGTAACTAAGGATTTTGCAGTTTCCGTGTCTTTCTTAATGTCCTGGAGAGCATCATCAATATGTTTCCTAAAGAGCGCCTCCCCATCAAAGGGAAGATCCAAGATTTTGTTTTGGACCTCAGGACAAAACCATGTAGCCTGCAGCCAGCCTTGGCAACGAAGGAGAGCAGCGCCCACAAGGGAGCGGAACGTAGTCGTTGCAATGTCCATTGCACATTCAATGACCTCAGAAGAGGTTTTTTCTCCCTCTTGAAGAATCTACGCTTCCACTTTCACATCTTCTGGCAATTGATCCAGGTAGGGGAAAAGGTTGCACCACATCTGGCGATCTTAGCGACCAAGTATAGCTAAGGCGTTCGCAGCCCTGACCAACAGGCTGGACATGGAGGAAAACCTCTTGCCCGCGCTATCGATACGTCTGCCCTCTTTATCTGGAGGTGTCATGAGGGGAGCAGAAGGATTTCTGGATTTTCTTTGGGCAGCCTGAGAGATGACAGAGTCCGGTTTAGGCTGGCTGACCAGGCAGGCCGGGCTATCATCAGGAGACTTATTTCTTCTCAAGGCGAGGCAGTATCGGAATCACCGTGGCTGGACTCCGCATCACTTTCAAACCCTCATCCCAGACGTGACCAACTATAGGGATGGACCGAACTGATTTTTTGTAAGGCTCCTTGAAGTCATAAAGGAAACCGACTGCACAGTGGGCATGGGCAGTTCAAATCACTTAGCGGCCCTTTCCATCAAATTATGGAAACCCCCTATGTCTCCATGGGGGGAAATCAACAGGTGCTAGTTAAGGAGAAGCCGGATCAGGAATTACATAGTCAACCCACTCTGCGTCTGGATCTGGTATAGTGACGTTGCCCTGGTCCTCATCAGAGGTATCATCCTGAATGAGAGGGACGATTGGTGGTGCATCCTGAGCCACGGGCAGGGGCTGAGGCGGTAGTAATTAAGGGGTAGAATGCAGTGCAGGCGTAACAGCTGTAACTGGCACCGCAACTGGAGCCGGAGATTGTATTTGGAATCTCCGTCTATAGTCCAAAAGCATAAACTAAATCCATTAGTAGGGAGGAAGGTATAGAGACCATCTCCTGTTGGTAGTCCTCCTGATAATCTAAGGGAGGCTCATATTGCTGTTCCTCCACGTATTCCCCATCAGAGTCTGTGTTCTGGCACTTGACGTGCAATTTAGAAGGGCTATCCGCATAGCCATATGGTCCGTCATACTCTTCAGATCCCTCTTCTGCGAGGAGGAGTACAGGAGGTAGAGAAGTCACCCTCCTGAGGGAAGTAATCTCAGGTGTAATCTGGCGCTTCCTGATAGAAATGGGAATTTTTTCCAGGGACCGTCCGTCGACAACGATGATGAGAGTCGACGACGAAGAGATGGACGTCGGTGGCGGAGCAGTCACCACAGCAGCAAATGCCGCCGTCGGCATCGTCGTGGTAGACGTGGTTGCCGTCGTCACCATAGTCACCACCGTTGACGACAAAGCCACAACCGGCGCCGAAGCTAGGAAATCACCGCCGACGAGCCCGTCGACGGAGCCAGAATTGAAGGAGGCTAGGACTTAAGACTGTACCTTTGACGTCTTCGTTGACAACGTCGATGAGTGAACTTTCTTCACAGACTTGCCATCAGAAGAGAGAGGAGGGCTTTTTGAATGCTTTTGGAGCTGCTGGAGAAGATGGAGGAACAGAGCTGGATTTCCTTTCAGATATCACTCCTGCCGACAGTCCTTCCCTCTCCTTTACACCTCAGTGAGGAGATTTACCAGAACTACGACTTTCAGACCTATGAGAGGTCTTTTTCAAGGCCTTGCTAGGACGGTCTTCAGAAGGTGAAGGAGAAGACCTATCCCTTCTTACAGACCTCCTAGAAGATGTAACAGAGGATGCCTCATCACTGTCACTGGAGACTGGTTCCTTCCTTGACTTGAGCTTCAGGAGCCAGGTCAAGAGAAGCCTCTCGCAAAGTCTTTGTTGAAAAAGTACGGCATATTTTACAGTCTGCTGCCTTATGGTCTGGGTACAGACAGTTAATACAATCCTTGTGCTTGTCCTCCACATACAGTTTCAAAAGCTTTAAAGAGGGCTTTCTTCTCCTTATCAGACATCTTGACACGAAGTCCAAGCAGGTCTTGAAGAAAAAACAGGTGAAAAACTGTAAAAGTAAGGTTGACAGGAAAAAACTGAGCAGAGCTCAGTGGAGACTCCCTTGCACAACGTGCGGTAGAAAATCTGAGGGTCTGAGGTTCTCTCAGGTAGGTTCAACAGGGTGAGGCTAATCCAATTGGTTGTTCATTTTATTTGGTCTCTTTTACAAAGAGGTGGATATGTTACAGAACTAGAATGGTCCTAATCCTGGTTTCTTCTTTTGTAATGGTTTCTATTGCTATTTTATATATACACCGGAGACTCCCATCTCGACGACGGGGAATGATTCAAGCATGGGAATCTATGAAAGTTCCAATACTGGAGTAAAAGGAAAATAGACAGTGGAGAAACAACTTGTCCTTTTTAGGGGTACCGGTGTGGGTGGAAGGCAGCAATCCTAGATTATACATTGTCAACGTGCTGAAGACGCCTTCCCCTAACAAGTGAAGCTGGATTGAGACAGTGAGATCCAACGTGCCCACCGGGTACCCCTAAGGATGAAGAAACAACCCCAAGAACGACCAAGAGCTTTTTTGGTATTTTTTGGAAATTTCCTGTTGCAACAACTTGTGTATGGCCAAGCCCGACTTAACTCTCCTATATCGCATGATGGGGTCTCTTTTTGTTAAGCCGGACTTTGCCCATGCAACTGTCGAACGGCGGTGGAGGCTAGGACAGTTAAAAACACCATTTCAAAAAGTAGGGGCAGAGGTTTTCTTACAAAACCTGGCCAGACTGAAAGTTAAATATAAAGGAAACTCTTGCATGTTGGTTTCTGAGATGTTAGCACAGGATTTTTTCAATGAAACAACAAGGAAGGAAAAAGGAGGTGAAACCTCGAAGATGTGAGGGGGAATAACCTGTGAGGCTAAACTGGAAAATAATGCTCAAAAGTCGCTAAGGATATGGTTTTGTGATATCACAGGTGGGACGGTGGGGCAGTTTATTAGATGCACATCATTAAAGCTATGCCTGATTGCCTAGGTATTTGGGGTGGGGTAGAAAAGGTGATGGGTGGAGTGGGGGGGTACGATTGCGGGGGGAATAGACAGGGGTGGTTCGGAGTGGGTGTTTGGCATGGAAAGCTACACCGGGACGGTATGGTGGATACTGATGAAGCAATTATTTTCTCAATGTAGGGTAAAGCTAAAAAAAACTCAAAGATGAGTAAGTTAAGGACTGCAACGATTAATATATGTGGTCTGAATGACAAAAAAGAGGCAAATAGTTTCTCAAAGGCTAAGATTGCTGCAAGCAGATATAGTGTGCGTTCAAGAAACTCATGTAGAAGGAAGCCAAAAAGAACTTTTAAAATACTTGGGATATAGTATAATAGGAGCAACAACTCAAGGCACACATACTCGGTGGGGGGCTAGCAATTTTGTCCCGCAACAAAGCTAGCCAGTTTTCCTCAGTTAAAGTCGACAACTGGGCGCTGGGTTCTTGTTAGCTGTAGTGCCCCTGGTTCTCCTAAGTTTACGCTATGTTCCCTCTATGGAAGCAACGTGGATGATCCCGCACTATTGGGATGGCTGTCGAATTAATTATCTCACTGACAATTGCCTATAGTGGTGTGTGGGGATTTTAATATTAATCTTGTCAGTGGCTGGGATCTGGAGGCACGATATATAGGCAAGAAACCTAAAGTTTATCAAGCTTTATGCAATATGTGTCAAGAGCATGGATTATGTGACGTCTGGGTTAAATTTAGGCCTAAGGATCAAGGTTTTACATACTACTCGGCGCCTCATCAGAAGCATCCGAGGCTAGATTATTTTTTTTCTTCTCGCACATGTTTAGCTAGAAAAGTACAATAGAAAAGGCCCCCAGATACCTCTGACCATAACCCACTGATACTTGAGGTACAGGGAGGGAGTGATCAGGGGAAATCCTTTTCTTCATGGACATTCGAAAGAACATTACTGGTGGATAAAGCCTGAGGAGTACATGAAGAAATGGATTCCGGAGTTTCTAGGAAGGAATCCTGGATCTGCCTCCCTTGGCACAGTTTGTGATACGTGGGGAAACTATGCAATAAGGAAAAATACAAATGAAAAGATGGAACTTCACACGTTGCAAATCTGTTTGACACAGGCGAAAGGCAATTTCATGAAGGCCATTCAACAGAAGGAAAGCATAGAGGATGCTTCCCTAAGGTTTGCAATAAAGCTGCAATAGGGGAAAAACTATTGAAAAAAAGCAGTTGACAAAGCAACTGTGCATCGTGTGGAGATGTACGAGTGCAGCAAAAGGGTTGGTCATCTTCTTGCTGTTAGGACAAGGCAAGAACTTGCTCAAAATTAAATCAAGGCAATAAGAGATCCTATGGCAGGTTTGAGGTCAAATGTAAGTGAAATCCGAACTGCTTTCTGTAATTTTTATCGGACTTTGTACACAGAAAATCAGCGGGGGGCAGAAGGAAGATCAGATAGAGAAGTATTTGGAACAGCCTGCTGAGGAGCTCTTATCAAGAGAAGAGAGGGACCTCCTAGATCAACCACTAGTATGGAATGAGATTCCAACTGCCCTTGCTAGCTTACCGAGAGGGAAAGCTAAGGGACCGGATTTGATTCCCACTGAATTATATAAAGTATTTCAAGAACAACTGAAAAATTATGGAGATCTTGTTTTTACAAATTACAGAGGGGATGAGCCCACCGGCTTCTTGGGCTATGGCAAAGATTATCATCTTGTGGAGAAGTGTGGCTCAATCGTTAGAGCGGCAGACCCTGATGCAGAGGTCCGGCCCGAGACCAGGGTTCAATTTCCGCTTCGGCGGGTCTTGGGCCTAATTTCCTCGGACCTGTTATTTCTCGCCTCGTGCCTATTCTAATCATGGGTCCCACTCTGCAACTCTGGGCAATAGCTTGCTTAATCTCCACAACGGCCCCAACAGCGCAGGGGATGCCTGGCTGCACCTTGGGGGTGCCCAGGAGTGGACACTTAAAAAGGGAAAGCCAGGATGGGTTCCTCTGCGGTATAAGTTCAGCGCCGGGACACGTCCGTTGGTAGGTAGCTGCGCGCTTTACAAATGCCAGATTATTATTATCTTTCCAAAGAAAAACAAACCTGGCGAGGAGTTAGGGTCTTATCGGCCAATAACTATTATCAATGGGGATGTGTAGATTTATTCCAAAACTCTAGCCTCTCGCTTGTCACTAGTGATCCACAAAATTGTTTCCCAGAGCCAACATGGCTTTATCCCAGGGAGAAGTACCATAGAGCATATTAGGAAGATCATCACGCTGTTTGACGTGAAGCAAGTGGCCGGAGACCCTATGGCCACAATTTATTTGAGAAGCCGAAAAGGCTTTTGATAGGGTCTCCTGGCAGTTTCTTTGGGCCTCTATGCAATGGAAAGGGATAGGGGTACAGTTTATTTGCGCAGTGAAAGCCCTTTATTAAGATCACGAGGCTAGAGTTTCAGTTAATGGGGGTTTGACTGAAGCATTTGCTCCCCGTTATTGTTTGCTATTTATATAGACCCTTTCTTGAAATACTTGGAGAATTCAGCAGATATCCCCCCGCTATTTGAATCAGAGCATACAGAAAAGGTGTTGGCTTATGTTGACAACGCCGCGCTAGTCACTTCACAATCCGAGACATTGATGATAGCAATTGAAAAGGAAGCCCAAAGATTCGGCTCAGTGTCTGGATATGCCCTGATTAGGGATAAAACACAAATCGTAGTTAATGAATGTGCACCAAGTATGGATGGAATCGTCAAAAAGACTACCTATTTGGGGGTGGTGATAACTGCCGAAATCAACGAGCTAGTTAAAGAAAATTTGGAGCAGTGTGCCGGTGAAATGAAAGGCATTTACAAGATTAGTTAATTTGCACCTCACATTGATCGGCAGAGTAAGGAATATGCTACTTACCAGTATGCATCTGTTCTTGGCATGTAGAGCTGCAGAGTTGTACACTTAGCATAGGTCGCCATCTGGTGTTGGGCCCGGATGTTTGCAGTTTGTTTTTCTTCTTGGACAGTCTTTGGAAGTCACGAGTTTGGTGACTCCTCCTTCGGTCCGTACTGCGCATGGGCTTCGGCTCCATCCTCAGATTGTTTTTCGCCAACAGGGAAATGATGGAGCGTAGTAATAACAGTGAGAAACCCATGTGTTGTATCTAAATAAGATGTACTGGAACGGATACAGGTAGCCGGGGAGGCGGGTGGGCGTGTACAACTCTGCAGCTCTACATGCCAAGAACAGATGCATACTGGTAAGTAGCATATTCCGTTCGAGGCATATGAGCTGCAGATTGTACACTTAGCATAGATTACATAGCAGTACCCAACCTTAGCGGCGACCACCGGTATCCGTTGCAGCTGTTTGAAAAAGTGTCTTTAGTACAGCCTGGCCCACCCTAGCTTGCTGCTTGGAATGCACATCTACACAGTAGTGTTTTGTGAAGGTGTGCGGTGTAGACCATGTGGCTGCCTTGCAGATGTCATCTAAGGGTATATTCCCTAGAAAAGCCATAGAAGCCCCTAACTTTCTTGTAGAGTGGGCTTTAGGGGGAACAGATAATGTTCTCTTTGCCTTTTGATAGCAAATTTGTATGCATTTTACAATCCACCTAGCTATCCCTGATTTTGAAATGGGGTTGCCTTTATGTGGTGGAGAGAAGGAAACGAACAATTGTTTAGTCTTCCTGAAGGGTTGCGTTCTTTGTATGTAGTATAGTAACGCCCTTTTTACATCGAGTGTGTGTAAGGCCCTTTCTGCAACAGATTGGGGTTGCGAAAAGAAGACAGGTAATTCCACTGATTGATTGAGGTGGAAGGGGGAAATGACTTTGGGCAGAAACTTCGGATTTGTGCGAAGTATGACCTTGCTGTGATGCATTTGTATGTAGGGTTCCTGTATGGTGAACGCTTGTATTTCACCAACCCTTCTAAGGGAAGTGATCGCTACAAGGAAAGCTGTTTTCCAGGTGAGAAACTGTAGCTCACATTTGTGCATTGGTTCGAAGGGCGGACCCATTAGACGTGTAAGAACTAAATTTAGATTCCATACAGGGGAAGGTGGTGCCCTGGGAGGAATTACTCGTTTAAGGCCTTCCATGAAGGCTTTAATAGCGGGCACTCTGAAGAGTGATAAATGCTGCCTGTTTTGTAGATAGGCAGCGATCGCTGCTAGGTGTAGGCGTATGGATGAATATGCCAGGTTACACCTGTGAAGATGGAGCAGATAGCATATGATGTGCTGTATGGATGCATCTAGGGGGTTAATTGTATTGTTACGGCAGTAAATTACAAATCTTTTCCACTTTGCGGCATAGCATGCTCTAGTGGTAGGACGTCTGGCTTCCATGATGATGTTCATGCAATCAGGGGGAAGGTTAAGGTATCCGAATTCTAAGATTTCAGGAGCCAGATCGCCAGGTTGAACTGGGCTGGGTCCGGGTGCCTGATTTCTCCATGGTTCTGGGTTAGGAGGCATGGGGAAAGGTGTAGTTTTTGATGTGGTACCACTGATAGTTGTAGTAGCGTGGTGTACCACGGCTGCCTGGCCCACGTTGGAGCTACCAGAATGAGTGTGAGGGAGTGCTGTTGTAGCTTCCTGACCACTAATGGAATTAGTGGGAGAGGTGGAAAGGCGTATGCAAATCTGCCTGACCAGTTCATCCATATCGCATTGCCCTTGGACAATGGGTGTGGGTATCTGGCGGCGAAGCTTGGGCATTTTTTGTTTTCGTGGGTGGCGAAGAGGTCTATTTGAGGATGCCCCCACTGTTTGAAGAATGGGTGAAGAACTTGTGGATGCAGTTCCCATTCGTGTAGTTGTTGCGTTTGTCTGCTGAGCAGATCTGCTATGGTGTTTTGTACTCCTGGAACGTGCTGTGCCAGGAGAAAGATGTTTTGGGGAATTGCCCATCTCCATATGCTCTGGGCTAAGCGGGAGAGCTGGGGAGAGTGTGTCTGTTGGAAACAGCCCACTCCCACTCCGCAGGGTGGTGGTGGACCTTCCCGACACAACGGGGTAGCTTGGCTCGAGTGGTCAGGAAACAGGCGCAGTGCTAAGCATACAATATACCCATACAATAACCATGCGTGCATCCGTTCCAAAAACGACTCTACACCGTAAAAATTATGAAAATATGCTTTCTTTATCTTTCTTCTCTTAGTTGCTGATTGGGAAAATAAATAACAATCACAGTATATACATTTTAAATAGAGCAGGTCAAATAAATACTGGCTGTTTGCTGAAATAAATAGGGGTGATCATAAATAACAGGGCATAAATACAAGTGCAATATATACAGTCAATTAAATACTTTGAGGTAATAAATACTGTACTAATAAATACTGTCCCAATAAATACTGTACACCAACAAGTCCTGTGGACCTATAAATTCAGTGCAGCAATAAATAGATAAGCACTTAATAAATACAGTTTCCTCAATAAATAATTAGAAGTATACAGTACACTTTGTGAATCAGATGGCACTTCAATTCTTAAGGGCTGATTTGGCCCAGGTACAGCTTGTAGGGTGTGGAAGGCTTGAGGGGGGGCTACTCCCTGGCTGAGGCAAAGGCTGAGGCCTAAACTGAGGTAGATCAAAAGGGGGGGAAATTCCAATGCCCTGGCTTCCCTCTCCACACAACCTCTCTAGGTCAGTCCCAGTTCACCCCAGGCACAGTCAGGTGGGTTTCAGCACCTCCCTAGCCCCTTAGAGTAGTCTCTCAGGTCTCCACAGGGCCTTAGGCGCCCTCTACTCCACTTACTGCCCTTTTCTGATGTTCCGACGCCGCTGGAGTCGTGTCGACGCCGTGAGGCGGTTCCGGTTCGGTCTCGGCGGCCTCGGCACAGTGTCAGTTCTTTGACGACGCCGGTAGGCGGTTCCGGTCCGATGTCGGTGGCCTCGGTTCGAACTCGACCTCCGATTCGACGGCGTCGGGCAGTCTCTTCACACGATGTCGACTTCGGGCGGCTCCGGTCCGATGGCGCTCTCGGCTCCGATGACGTCGGCCGGCCTGGCCTCGCTGTCGACTTCCGGCGACTCCGGGGTGCGATCCTCACCCCCGACCTCCGGTGTTCCTCCTTACAGGTTCCGGGCGACTCCGGAGTGCGATCCTCACTCCCGACCTCCGGTGCTCCTCGACCTCGGTCTCCGACGACTCCGGAGGGCGGACTTCACCCTTCCGATGACGCCGCTCACTCGACCTCGGTTCACTTCCTTCTTGACCCTTGGTATTCCTCTCGACCTCCGTCGGCGCCCTCTTACGACCTCAGGCGGCTCCGGGTACGACGTCTGCTACCTCAGTCAGCGCCGCTTCTCCACCTCGGGCTCCAGGTCTTCGGCTACTCGACGCCAGACTCCAGGGAAACCAGTTCTCAGGTCAGAATCTTGCTGCTTTCTTGGTTCTAAGGCCTGTTCCTGCTGTCCAGGTCCTTAGGAAGGTTTTCTTCTGACTTCTTCCCACACAGGGCTATAGGCTGGGATCCATCAGTAGGGACAAGTATCAAGGGTGGGTTTATGGACCCCACTCCAGGCACAAGTTTCCACCCCTGCTGCTTCACTCCTTCCTCCTTCACTGTTGTGCTCCTCTCTCTTCACCAGTCAGGTGCCAACTGCCAGCTCCAACTGCCAACTCTCTCTCTTAACCTCCCAACATTCTAAACGGTTTCCAACTGTCACAGGGTTCTGGAAGCTCCTGGAAGGTTCTGGAAGGTGCTGGTAGGTTCCAGTGGATGCTGGTGATGTCATGGGAGGCCACCATTTTGTGCTTCAGGCCCTCAGACAGAAGTTTCAGGGGTAGCTAGAATGGCTCCCTGAATCTGTAGCAACACGAAAAAGTCTGGTGGTTCCCAATAAAAAGGAAAAATTCAAACAGGGTTTGAGGCAAAAGTGGGACAAAATAAATAATGATGAGGAGGGACCACCCAAAGGGCTGACAGGTCTAACACGCGTCCCCCCCAGCTGAAAGTGGGGGGAGCTACCCAACCCCTTGGGAGTTCTCATCACTAAGGCGGAAATACCTTGAGAGACCGTCTGCATTTGCGTGGTCCACTCCAGGCCGATGTTCCACCTGAAAGTCCATCCCCTGTAGGGAAATAGACCACCTCAACAACTTGGGATTCTCCCCCTTCATTTGCATCAGCCAACGAAGGGGTCGGTGGTCGGTCTGAACCAGGAAGTGCGAGCCAAACAGGTATGGCCGCAACTTCTTCAGAGCCCATACCACTGCAAAGGCTTCACGCTCTATTGCACTCCACTTCTGTTCCCTGGGAAGTAGTCTCCTGGATAGGAAGACCACGGGTTGATCCAGACCCTCTTCGTTGAGTTGCGATAACACTGCCCCAATGCCATGTTCTGATGCATCTGTCTGGACAATGAACTCCTTGGAAAAGTCTGGGGCCCTTAAGACCGGGGCCTCGCACATGGCTTTCTTCAATTTCTCAAAGGCTTGCTGACAAGCCTCCGTCCAGACTACCCGTCGAGGTTGTTTCTTGGACGTGAGCTCCGTGAGAGGGGCTACGATGGTACCGTACCCCTTCACGAAGCGGCGATAGTATCCCGTGAGGCCCAAAAATGCTCGGACCTCAGTCTGTGTCTTGGGGGGTTCCCAGGCCATGATGGCCTCGATCTTCGCCTGGAGGGGTTGCACCGTTCCCCTACCCACCAAGTGTCCAAGGTACACTACCGACCCCTGCCCGATCTGGCACTTGCTGGCCTTGATCGTCAATCCAGCTTGTCTCAGGGCCTGGAGAACATCTTGCAGGTGACGCAAGTGATCCTCCCAGCTGTTACTGAAGACGGCTATGTCATCCAGATAAGCAGCAGAGAAACTCTCCATTCCGGTGAGGATCTGGTTTACCAGGCGCTGAAACGTGGCAGGTGCGTTCTTGAGCCCAAAGGGCATCACACAGAACTGGTAGTGGCCATTGGGCGTGGAGAAGGCTGACCTTTCCCTTGCTCCATCAGTCAAAGAGATCTGCCAGTACCCTGAAGTAAGGTCAAAGGTACTTAGATATTGGGCAGCTCCCAGCCGGTCAATCAATTCATCCGCCCTAGGGATCGGATGTGCATCAGTCTTTGTCACTGAATTCAGTCCCCGGTAGTCCACACAGAACCTCAGTTCTGGTTGGGCACCCGGTGGTGCAGCTTTTGGTACTAACACCACCGGACTAGACCAGGGGCTGCTAGAAGGTTCAACCACTCCTAGCTCCAGCATCTTAGTGACTTCACTATGAATGCTGGCCTTCACCTTGTCTGACATCCGGTAGATCTTGGACTTCACAGGTGGGCTGTCTCCTGTGTCCACGTCATGAATGCACAGGTGAGTCCTACCCGGGACAAGGGAGAACAACGAGGAGTACTGCCCCAGGACCTGGCGACAGTCCTCCTGCTGTTCAGGAGTTAGAGATGGGGAGAGAATCACTCCCTCCACCGACCCATCCTTTTCTTGAGACGCAAACAGATCAGGGAGAGGCTCGCTTTCCACGTCCTCTCCTCCGTCAGTCACCATCATCAAGATGACTTCGGGCCTCTCGTGGTGGGGTTTGAGGCGGTTGGCATGCAGCACCCGCAGGGGCTGACGAGGGGTCTTCAGGTCCACCAAGTAGGTAGCCTTACCCTTCTTCTCCAACACCTCAAAGGGTCCTGACCAGCGATCCTGGAGGGCACTAAGCTCTCCAGGTTCGATCACCCACACCTTCTGGCCAGGCTCCAACTCCACCGGGTGAGCGTTATGGTCATACCACGCCTTCATCACTGCTTGGCTGGCTTCCAAGTTGTCAGAAGCTTGCTTCCACAACTTAGCCATTTGGCTCCGGAAGGCCAGCATGTAGCTCACCACATCCTGGGGGAGCTTTCTGGGAGTTCTTTCCCATCCGTCTCTCACCAGGTTGAGAGGTCCACGTACAGGGTGCCCATACAGAAGCTCGAAGGGGCTGAAGCCCACTCCCTTCTGTGGCACTTCCCTGTAGGAGAAAAGTAAACAGGGTAGGAGGACGTCCCATTTCCTCCGCAGGCTTTCAGGCAGACTTCTGATCATGCCCTTCAAGGTTTTGTTAAACCTCTCCACCAGACCATTTGTCTGGGGGTGGTAAGGAGTTGTGAACCGATATGTCACTCCACACTCCTTCCACATTGCCCGCATATATGCTGACATGAAGTTGGTCCCCCTGTCGGACACAACTTCCTTGGGAAAACCCACTCGGGTAAAGATTCCCATCAGGGCCCTAGCCACAACAGGTGCTGTTATGGTCCTCAGAGGTATTGCCTCTGGGTACCGTGTGGCATGATCCACCAGAACCAGGATAAACCTGTGACCAGCTGTAGTCGGTGGATCTAATGGACCCACAATGTCGATGCCCACCCTTTCAAAGGGGGTGCTAACGACAGGAAGTGGTTCCAGGGGAGCTTTCAGCTTCACCCCTGTTTTCCCACTGGCTTGGCAAGACACACATGTCCGGCAGTAGGTATCGGACGACACTTTCATCTGAGGCCAATAAAAGTGTGGGACAAGACGGGCGAAGGTCTTGTCTTGCCCCAGGTGTCCTGCCAATGGTATCTCGTGAGCCAACTCTAAAAGGAAGGCTCGATAACGTTGAGGAACTACCAAGGCTCGTGACGTTCCATGTAGGGGTGCCTTGGGTTCACTGTAGAGGAGGCCATCCTCCCAGTAAACACTGTAGTTCCCTTCAACGTTCCCTGCTGCCTGGGCTTCGGCCTGTCGCCTCAGCCCCTCAAGGGTAGGGCACTCCCTCTGGCCCTGGCAGAATTCCTCCCTGGACGGGCCTCCCTCCACGTGCCACTCGGCCGGGATGGGTAGGTCCTCCAGGTTGGTAACGTACCCCTCCGCAGACTCCTGGTCCACCACCTCCGGTGGCCTATCCGTCCTACGGGGTGGAGACGCCGAGGCAGGCTCCTCCTGTCCTCGGTTCTTCCCTTGACTGGCAGCTGGCTGGGCCTTTGTTCCAGGCTCCAGCCGGAATGAACTCCCTCTTCGGGTAGTCGCGGACCTTGTGCTAACACAGGCCCAGTCAGGTGTACCCAGCATCTCGGTGTGAGTCCGGTATTCCACCTCCTTCCAAGCGTTGTGCTCCATGTCATTGCCCAGCAGACAATCGACTGGCACGGCAGGGCTTACGGCAACTCGAAGTGAACCTGCAACCCCCCCCCATTCAAAGGGAACCTCAGCCACGGGATAGTGGCCGGTTCTGCCGTCAGCCATCGCGGCTGGGTGGAGTACATCGGGAATGACTTGCTCTGGAGACACCAGTTGGCTACGTACCATAGTCATACTGGCTCCTGTGTCTCTCAGAGCCTCCCCTCTTTGGCCATTGATGGTGATCCACTGCCCATACTTTGCAGTATTTGCGGGCACCTGGATCTTAGGAACCATCTCCCGTTCTCCCAGGGACACTAAAGTGACACCCGCCCACTCCCTTCCCTTAGTTAAGGGCATCTCCTCCCCGAGCACTACACTAGCTACTCCGGGGGGCTTTCCTCCAGTGGGAGGGGGTGAGCGTTTCTGACACTTCGGATCTCCTTTATAGTGTCCAACGCCACCGCACTCGTAGCAATGGACAACCCTTGGCTGCTGACTCTGGCCAGGATTAGGGTTTCTGGGAGGGTTAGCCTTAGAGGTGAATCCTGTTCCCTTCCCTTGGAAGTTATTTTGGGGGCCTTTGGAGAACTCCTTTTTCTTTTCCCCTCCTTCTTTCTTCTGGGGGGCGCCCTGTCCGGTCTTTGGAGTATCCCCTCCAGTCCCCCTTGTGGACACCCGGGTACTAGCCCAAATGTCCGCCTCCTCAGCAAGCTTCCGGGGACTGGTCAGCTTGCTATCCACCAGGTGTTGCCGCAGTTCAGGGAAACATTTCTCGAGTAGGTGTTCCTTCAACACTAGGTCAAACAGCTCCTCGTAGTTCCTTACTTCACTGCCCTGAATCCAACCTTCCAGTGCCTTCTTTGCATAGTCCAGGAAGTCCACCCAATTCTGTGTGCCCAGTTTGTGACTACCCCTGAACTTCTGTCTGTACTTTTCCGGAGTAAGTCCAAACTTCCTGATGAGCGCCAGTTTCATGGTGGGGTAGTGGGTTTGCTCATCCTCTTCGAGGGCCAATAAAGCATCCCTACCAGCTGGAGGCATGTATTTATACAGTCCCCCTCCCCAATACTTCGCTGGAACCCCATGGGCCCTCAATGAGACCTCATAGGCTGCTAGCCACTTGGCGATGTCGTCACCTGTCCCATAGCTCGCTACAATGTCCTTTGGCAGGTAAGGTTTGGATTCCCTGGTGGACTCTTGGTTTTGGCTGCCACCATTGGGAACAGGTTGTGCCCCGATTCGCAAAATCTGAAGATCTATTTCTTTCAGGCGCAATTCATGGGCCATCCTCTGCTCCTCCTTTTCCTTCTCCAGCTTTGCTAAGTCCCATGTGAGCTGTCTTTTCTCCCTTCGGTCTGCTAACTCCACTTCAGACAAGCCCCCGCTAGAGGCACGGCTGCCCCCCCTAGAAAGTGTCCTGGGCCCTGCGGACAGGTTCCCCACCTCAGGTTGGTACATCTCAGCCCCCTCGGGGTCAGGCTCTCCATCCCTGTCTTCTTCCTCAGCCTTGCTTTCCCTGCGTGCCTCCCCCCAAGCCCTTAAGCTGGTTTGAAGTGCACCCTTCTTTGCTCCTGGGGGACAGTACACCCCCTCTCGCTGGCAAAACTCCCTGAGTTGGGCCACAGTGTACGTGTCTAGATTTTCAAGAACAAACTCCATCTCGCCCACTCAGGTTAGAGGACAGGTTTTGTGCAGTAACAATGCAGGGGGGTACCTTTAGTAATACCTCCTCCCACCACCAGAGTAAATTTGGAAAAAACAAAAACCCACAATTAGGAAGGCCGCTGTGAGAAAACTCCCGGTGTAGGCCTATGGACTACCCACAGTTATTGTTGAGTATATGTAGGCACAGCTCTATCCCACCGCTGAACACCAATTTATGTTGGAAACAGCCCACTCCCACTCCGCAGGGTGGTGGTGGACCTTCCCGACACAACGGGGTAGCTTGGCTCGAGTGGTCAGGAAACAGGCGCAGTGCTAAGCATACAATATACCCATACAATAACCATGCGTGCATCCGTTCCAAAAACGACTCTACACCGTAAAAATTATGAAAATATGCTTTCTTTATCTTTCTTCTCTTAGTTGCTGATTGGGAAAATAAATAACAATCACAGTATATACATTTTAAATAGAGCAGGTCAAATAAATACTGGCTGTTTGCTGAAATAAATAGGGGTGATCATAAATAACAGGGCATAAATACAAGTGCAATATATACAGTCAATTAAATACTTTGAGGTAATAAATACTGTACTAATAAATACTGTCCCAATAAATACTGTACACCAACAAGTCCTGTGGACCTATAAATTCAGTGCAGCAATAAATAGATAAGCACTTAATAAATACAGTTTCCTCAATAAATAATTAGAAGTATACAGTACACTTTGTGAATCAGATGGCACTTCAATTCTTAAGGGCTGATTTGGCCCAGGTACAGCTTGTAGGGTGTGGAAGGCTTGAGGGGGGGCTACTCCCTGGCTGAGGCAAAGGCTGAGGCCTAAACTGAGGTAGATCAAAAGGGGGGGAAATTCCAATGCCCTGGCTTCCCTCTCCACACAACCTCTCTAGGTCAGTCCCAGTTCACCCCAGGCACAGTCAGGTGGGTTTCAGCACCTCCCTAGCCCCTTAGAGTAGTCTCTCAGGTCTCCACAGGGCCTTAGGCGCCCTCTACTCCACTTACTGCCCTTTTCTGATGTTCCGACGCCGCTGGAGTCGTGTCGACGCCGTGAGGCGGTTCCGGTTCGGTCTCGGCGGCCTCGGCACAGTGTCAGTTCTTTGACGACGCCGGTAGGCGGTTCCGGTCCGATGTCGGTGGCCTCGGTTCGAACTCGACCTCCGATTCGACGGCGTCGGGCAGTCTCTTCACACGATGTCGACTTCGGGCGGCTCCGGTCCGATGGCGCTCTCGGCTCCGATGACGTCGGCCGGCCTGGCCTCGCTGTCGACTTCCGGCGACTCCGGGGTGCGATCCTCACCCCCGACCTCCGGTGTTCCTCCTTACAGGTTCCGGGCGACTCCGGAGTGCGATCCTCACTCCCGACCTCCGGTGCTCCTCGACCTCGGTCTCCGACGACTCCGGAGGGCGGACTTCACCCTTCCGATGACGCCGCTCACTCGACCTCGGTTCACTTCCTTCTTGACCCTTGGTATTCCTCTCGACCTCCGTCGGCGCCCTCTTACGACCTCAGGCGGCTCCGGGTACGACGTCTGCTACCTCAGTCAGCGCCGCTTCTCCACCTCGGGCTCCAGGTCTTCGGCTACTCGACGCCAGACTCCAGGGAAACCAGTTCTCAGGTCAGAATCTTGCTGCTTTCTTGGTTCTAAGGCCTGTTCCTGCTGTCCAGGTCCTTAGGAAGGTTTTCTTCTGACTTCTTCCCACACAGGGCTATAGGCTGGGATCCATCAGTAGGGACAAGTATCAAGGGTGGGTTTATGGACCCCACTCCAGGCACAAGTTTCCACCCCTGCTGCTTCACTCCTTCCTCCTTCACTGTTGTGCTCCTCTCTCTTCACCAGTCAGGTGCCAACTGCCAGCTCCAACTGCCAACTCTCTCTCTTAACCTCCCAACATTCTAAACGGTTTCCAACTGTCACAGGGTTCTGGAAGCTCCTGGAAGGTTCTGGAAGGTGCTGGTAGGTTCCAGTGGATGCTGGTGATGTCATGGGAGGCCACCATTTTGTGCTTCAGGCCCTCAGACAGAAGTTTCAGGGGTAGCTAGAATGGCTCCCTGAATCTGTAGCAACACGAAAAAGTCTGGTGGTTCCCAATAAAAAGGAAAAATTCAAACAGGGTTTGAGGCAAAAGTGGGACAAAATAAATAATGATGAGGAGGGACCACCCAAAGGGCTGACAGGTCTAACAGTGTCCCCCCCTGTTTTTGTATATAATACATCGCAGTCATGTTGTCTGTGCGAATGAGGACTGCTTTGCCCGAAATTTGTTTTTGAAAGATTTTAGGGCTAGAAAGATCGCCAAGAGCTCCAGATGGTTGATGTGGAGCGATTTTTGCTGTGGCGTCCATAGACCTTGCATTGTGAGGTGTAGGAGGTGCGCTCCCCAGCCGGAGAGCGATGCGTCCGCTGTTAGAATCACCTGAGGAACCGGGTCCAGGAACGGCCGTCCTTTGGAAAGGTTTGTGGTGTTCCACCACTGCAGAGAGTGATGTGTGCGGCCGTCCACCAACACCAGATCCGTCAGCTGACCCTGGGCCTGGTTCCACTGTTGTGCTAGGCACTCTTGAAGTGGACGCATGTGGAGTCTTGCATGGGGCACTATAAATATGCAGGACGCCATCATTCCTATGAGCTTCATGAACACTCTTGCTGGAAGAGAGTGTTGGGGAAGGAATGTTTTGCGTAAGGCTTGAATGCTTGTGATTCTGGCTGAGTTTGGATAGGCAATACCTTTGGAGGTGTCTATAGTGGCCCCGAGATATTGCTTTGTGTGAGATGGTATGAGGTGCGACTTTTGGTAGTTCACCGTGAAGCCTAGCTGGTGGAGCAGTTGGATGGTGCTGTTTGTATGTTGCACACATTGGTGGTAGGACGTGGCTTTTATCAGCCAGTCGTCTAAGTAAGGGAAGACGTGAATGTGTTGACGTCTGAGGTGTGCTGCTACTACTGCTAGGCATTTGGTAAACACTCGTGGTGCAGTGGTGACCCCGAAGGGGAGAACCGTGAATTGGTAATGTTGCCCGTCCACCACGAACCTGAGGTATTTCCTGTGAGAGGGGTGTATTGGAATGTGAAAGTATGCGTCTTTCAGATCCAAGGTTGTGAGAAAGTCTCCCTGGCAGAGGAGTGGGAGGACTTGTTGTAGAGTGACCATGTGAAAATGGTCTGAATGTATGTAGGCATTTAGAGGCCGGAGGTCCAGAATGGGTCTGAGGGTCTCGTCTTTCTTTGGTATTAAGCAATATAGAGAGTAGACCCCTAGATTTTGTTGATTGACGGGGACCTGCTCTATAGCGTGTTTTTGTAGGAGTGAGACTACCTCTTGTTTGAGCAGTGTGGAATGTTCTTGAGACATTGGACGGTGCCTTGGTGGGATATTGGGTGGGGTAGATGTTAGCTCTAGACAGTACCCTGACCGAATGATTTGGGTCACCCATTTGTCCGATGTTATGGACTCCCATACGTGGATAAAGTTTTGTAGTCTGCCCCTGACCGGAGTGGAATGGTCTGGGGGGAGCGGAGGGGAGTCATTGTGCGGGGGGGGTGGCAGAACGGGTGTTGTTGGTTTTGCCCCTTCCCTTATTGTTGTTACCCCTGTAACCACCTCTCTGATTGCCCTTTGAAAAGGTATTTTGAGGAGGGGACTTGTAGGAGGTAGAGGCGTTATCGGTGGAGGAGCCTCTGCCTGTGCCACGAAAGGACGAGCGTCGAAAGGAACGTTTGGAGGCTTGTGTTTGGAGTGCCCCCATAGACTTTGCTGTGTCTGTGTCTTTCTTCATCTTTTCGAGCGCTTCGTCTACCTTTGGCCCAAAGAGTGTTTCCTGGTCAAAGGGGTGATTGAGTATGGATGCCTGGACTTCAGGCTTGAACCCTGAGATCCTGAGCCAGGCGTGGCGACGAAGCAGGACACTGGTATTTATGGCCCTAGAAGCAGTGTCGGCTGCATCGAGGGCACACTTAATGGAGGTGTTTGTAATTAGTTTACCCTCCTGTATCAGGTCATGAGCCTTGTGCTTGTATTTTTCTGGAAGGTGCTGCATAAGAGCCTCTAGTTCGTCATAGTGTGCTCTATCATATCGCGCAAGCAGTGCTTGTGTGTTTGCAATGCGCCACATGTTTGCAGCTTGGGAGGCGGTGCGTTTACCAGACGCGTCCAGAAGTTTAGATTCTTTGTCTGGCGGTGGGGCATCTCCTGAGGATTGGGAGTTAGCCCGCTTTCTAGCTGTGGAGACAACTAGGGAATCTAGGGGAGCAGGGCCCTTGATGTAAGCAGGGTCTGTGGGTGCCGCCTTGTACTTCTTCTCTATTCTAGGGTTCAGTACTCTGGCTCTGACAGGGTCTTTGAACACCTCTGTAGCGTGCTTGGTGACACCCTTAAGCATGGGTAAAATAGAAGTGGATTTGTCTTGTATGTCAAATGTATCCAGTAGGAAGTCTTCTTCCACTGGTTCACTGTGCATGTCCACCCCATGGTAGTGTGCTGCTCTCTGCACTAAATGGTGAAACCCTAAGGAGTCCTCTGGAGGAGACGGTCTTGATGGGTATAGGTCGTCCTGAGGTACATTGGGTATATCAGGGTTATTGTAATCCTCCCATGGATCTGGGGTCCCTGGTGGAGTGGGATCCATTGGGGCGTCCGCCGGGTAATTGTCCGGATCCCCATCATCCGGATCTGGGGATGGGGTCGGATCGTAGTGAGGTACAGGTGGCAGAGACCTGTGAGGTGGAGGCGGTGGAGGAGGTGGAGGGGGTAGGGGAGGCGGTGGTGGGGAGGGCACTCTGAGGGGAGAAGTAGCAGAGTCCTTCCTTTTGGGTGGAGGAGGAGGAGCCGGAGCATCAAGGCGTCTTTTCTTGGTAGTTAAAGTCAAAAGCCCAGTCTTTGGATCTTTGGACAAAGTCTTTTGTAAAGGGTCTGGTGTAAACAGAGCCAATGGTGTCGAGTCGTCTGTCGGCACCGGTGATTTCGGAACCGGGGGTTTCGATGGTCTGTGTGCGCCATGCTTTTTTGAGGTCTCCGGGTGTTTCGGCGTCGAATGATGTTTCGGCGCCGGAGCATTGGTGCCGACAGATTTGTGTTTGTGTTTGTTCGGCACCCAGTGTCCAGGCTTCGGCACCGGTGGTTTCGGAGTCGAGCTGGATTTTGCAGTCTTCGGTGCCGGATGCTGTTTTTCGGCACCGGGTGTCGGCTGGCTCGATCCCGAGCTGCCATGAGACTTTGGGAGCTTCGACACCGGGCCCGAAGGTGGGGTGATCGAAGTTTTGGTTTTGGTTTTGCCCAGGCCGGCAGGCGAGGGAGTAACCTGAGTCTCTTTGGTTTTCGGCGTGGGGGTGGGAGGGGGCATAGTACTCACGGCCCGCTGCGCCGGTGTAACGTCCTCCACGTCGGAGTCCTCGGCCTCGGAAGCGCGGACGACGTCTTCCTCCTGCTCGGTGTGTGTTTGCCCCGAAGCTTCGGCGTCGTCTCCGAAGATGTCCGGTGGAGCTGCAGAGGATGAGTGCGCCATGGTGCGTCGAGCTCTTCGATCTCGGATGGTCTTCTTCGATCGAAAAGACTTGCAGGCGGGGCAGTCTCTGGCCTCGTGTTCCGGAGAGAGGCAAAGGTTACACACCTGATGGAGGTCGGTGTGGGGAAATTTAGACCCACATTTTGGGCACTTTTTGAACGGAGTCCTTTCCATCGGCCGGGACCGGAGTCGCGGAGGGCCCGAAGGCCGGTGTCTATGTACGGGATGGAGAAAGTGCCGCTTCGAGAGATGAAGATGATGAAGGAACTCGAAGAATCGAGGATTTTCCGTCGAGGCTGGAACCGTAGAAGTTCGAAGCCGGAGCACGAAGTATCACATCCGAGCCCGATGGCGGAAAAAAACAATCTGAGGATGGAGCCGAAGCCCATGCGCAGTACGGACCGAAGGAGGAGTCACCAAACTCGTGACTTCCAAAGACTGTCCAAGAAGAAAAACAAACTGCAAACATCCGGGCCCAACACCAGATGGCGACCTATGCTAAGTGTACAATCTGCAGCTCATATGCCTCGAACATATAGTTAAGATGGTATGTTTTCCTAAGGTTTTATACTTTTTAAGAGCAATTCCCTTGATTTTTATGAACTGGTTTAAAAAAACTTCTAAAGCATGTTTGCACAGTTCATATGGGCGTACTCTAGACCTAAAAGAGCGATTAAATATTTCTTACCTAGAGAGCGTGGGGGCTTGGCTTTACCCAATCTTAAATTATACTGGTGGGCAGCCTTTATTAGATATCATATAGCCTTTTTGAATGTGAGCCCTGGGATGGAGATATCTAGTGATAGTAACCCTTATGGTCATGGGAACGGCCATGATGTAAGAGGGTGCTTATGGCGCCAACTTAATTTTTGATATTACAAAAGAGTACGCTTTAAGACTCTACACACTGCTTTTAGGGTATGGTCTTCTGTGCGACGTTTGGTAGGTCTAGGGAAGTTAAATTACTATACGACCTTTTTACAGAATAAAGACCTCTGATATTTTTAATGATTACTACTTTGAGAAGTGGATAAAGGCTGGTATAACCCAGGTCGGATGCCTATTCACAGCAGATGGTTTAATGTCATTTGAGGAGGGGAGAGGAAAATTTGATCTAACAGAGAATTCTTTAAATATTTACAAGTCAGGGACTTTTTGTTAAAAAAGGGAGGAGGAAAAGCGAAATTTGAGAGTTGTTAATTAGTGGATAGATTAAGACGACCAGAGATGCCAAGGGTTGGACTATTATATGCATTAATGAATAGCTATATGAAGATGATTTGGCTAAATGCACAAAGTGGCAAGAGATGCTGGGAATATCAGATGTAGATTTTCAAGAGGCTTTTTTAAGTACCTTAGGCTCTTTAATGCCTGCTAATCTCCAAGCACAGTTTTATAAAAACATGTTTTGAATTATATTATACCCCATATCGGATCGCCAAATTGGGGGGGGGCCGGAGTGTTTTGCCCACGGTGCGTGTTATATAAGGCAGACTTAATGCATAGGTTTGCCACCTGCAGTGAGCTTGTCCCGCTTATAGTAGAAATAGAGGTGTTTTTACAAGAGAAGTTGCTGTTGCAGGTGAAAGTCACCCCCCAGGTAATTATGCTTGGTATAAATGACCTGGGTAAACACAAAGTTGGGGCTTTTATCCGTATAGCAATGGCAGTATATAGAATTTGTATAGCACACGAGATAAGAAATATGGGTAAGACATTCAAATGCTTTTAGAGACTTCACGTATGCAATGTTTGAAATTTTGCACTGTAATATCCAGGCTGCTAATATGGTTTACATGTATGCAAATGCACTTTATGTTGGTATAGGCCTTGCATGTATTGATCAGGTGGTGAAGATCTGAATGTCAAGCTGATAATTAGAAGGTGTTGTGGCAAAAAGCACTCTAAGCTAACTGTACTAGAAAAAACAGAGCGGTCTAGCTTAAAAATGTTGATATGGGAAACGTACATTATTCTATATGTTAGAATGCTATGTACCTATTGATATGACGCACTTTATCAGGTTGCTAATATAGTTAATAATGTATGCACATGCACTTTTCTTGCTGGTTTAGATAGGCCAGGTATGCTTTTTCTTCTTTGGCACCTTAGAAAAGCGATGGGGAAGTTGTGGACATGATATGCATATGTACTTTACTGACTGATGTGGTAACTCAAAGATACTGCTAAGAAAATGTTTTAAAAGGAACCAGGAAACAAAAATCTATGTACAAGACGTGGTATTAGATAAGAGAATTTTATTTGACCTAGGAAAATTTTCTGCTTTGTTCTAGTATGAATAGGATACCTAAAAATATAACAAAAAGAACCCACTTGGAAATTAGTAGGATTGGGGGTGAGGATGAGCACGGGGAGATGTTTAAAAAATGTGGGAGATAGAAGATGATTGTATTGTTTATTTCCCTGTTCTCTCTCTTTTTAAAAGAAAAAGAAGGCCGAGGCTGTCTAAAGCTGAATGCCCAAAGACAGCCCAAGTAGGCAAAGTGGCACTAAACCCAAAGCTGGATAAGAAAATGGCCACATACATGACAAAATGTGTAAGATTCGAAAAAAGGAATGGACCATTCTGGTGAGCACACTATGATAAGCTTCTTGAGGGCCCCTGAATATGGCCAGGGACATCGGCAAACTCCTTGCCCATCCGGTCTGTAGGAAGGTGGCTTTTTATGTAGTATATCAAAATGAGCCATACTATGTAGTAAATCAAGAAGAACCTTACTGGTTTACAGGGCTTAAATTAATAACCCCAAATGCTCTCTTTTCTGATATTACTGGTGAGCAGTTTAGGCTCATCAGAGGCTGGTGTTAATGCATCTGTTGAACACAAATGAGATGCACTCAAGAAGAAACTAGAGACCAATTTAGAAAAATAACAGGTATTTTTAGATTTATTTAAACACCAAGAACATCGCAATTGGCTAAGTACTTTCCGTAATTGCATTTTTTTACAGTTAAGTAAAATGTTCACTCAGATGCATTGGTATGCGGTAATGTTTTGCTATGGAGGAAAAGGCATATACTGCATACAGGTATTTGCAAACAACTCTCAGGGGTCCTCTTTAGGACTTAAGGTGTCAGAGGGGAAAGGGCCAAAGTACAACCAGCAGTTCAAGTTTACCAGCCCGGGGAGCTCAGGTGCAGAGGGTTTTAGTCTGCACTGCCCGGTGCCAAGGTTGGAGTTCAACAAATGGCTGGTACATCACTAATTCAAAATGGAAGGAATGTACCTTCTCGAAGACATGTTATTAAACGATTTGACGGTAAGATTGGGTCCGAAAAATACATACCTCATGATTCAGTTTTTCTTTCCCCACAAGAGATCAGACTCATTGTCTATATGAACGAAACACTGTTGCTAACCCAAGAGACTGCATGCCTACAGAATTAGATGAATAGGACTGTCACTGACCATTTTAAAAATGCTAGACCAAACAAAAAGAATCCTGCCTCCTGATCCTCCGACCTTTCTTCCGCATTTGAAACTGTCAATCATGACAACCTCTTATCCATTCCGGAACACAGGGTGGGCCTATCAGGACAGGTCCTGCAATGGTTTACTTCCTTCCTCCATAACAGATCGCAAAGAGTCAAGGTGAATCGTTCCCTATCCCAGCCCACTGCAGTATCCACAGGGGTTCCACAAGGGTCTGCCTTATCACCCATCCTCTTCAATTTCTTCTTGAAACCGTTAGCAAATACACTAAATTCGGCGAACATTCTTTTTCATATGTATGCGGATGACACTCAACTATCTGAAAATCACCTCCCCTGAAGACCTCACTTCACTCAACGCTACCCTGATGAATAGTGGCTAACTGAGAATCACCTCTTGCACAACACCTCCAAAACAGAATTCCTTCTTATCTCGCCTCCTTATCACACCCCCAAGATCGGCCTCTGGTTAAATCACCTCACAGCCTTCAATTGCTCCCCCACATTTTTGAATCTGCTAATTCTCTTGGAATCACACTGGACATGCACTAGAATATGCAGAATCATATTAGCAATATAAGCAAGAGCGCTAAACACCAGATGAGTATACTAAGGAATCTCAAACCATTCCTTTCACAAGATTTCAAGCAGGCGGTTCAAGCGCTCGTACTGCCTAGGCTAGACTACGGGAGTGCAACGCTCTGTGGCCTCCCCAAATATAACTTGGCCCCACTAAGAGCCTCTTGAATGCAAAGCCTGATTGATTACTGGTACAAAAAGAAAGGCTCACATATCCACAGTCCTAAAATCTCTAAACAGATTGTCTTACGAAGCAACAATTCAGCAAAAGATTGCCTGCTTGACTCACAAAGACCCTATTTTAAGACCCCATTTTATCTGGCTCAAACGCTTGAATTATCTGGAAGGGGTAGACCTTCAGGAAGTGCAAGTTCATTGCTGCTGAAACCACAGATTTTCCACAAAAAGAGAACGAGCCACAGAGCTTTCTCAGGCTCTGCCCCGAAGATGTAGAACTCTCTTCCACCGGATTGACATGGAAACGGAAATTGAAATTTGGCAGAAAATGAGGGTGTGTTCTCAGGATAACCTTATCCTCGCACGCTTGCATAAATGGCTTGTCAATTGTTAAGGTTTGCAGTTCTCTAACCCTGTGGATGAAGTAATTGTGATGAGTAAGGATAAGTTACTTACCTGTAATCCTAGTTCTCTTCCAGGGGTATCCTCAAAGTCATAAGCACTGAATATTCCCGCCCATGTGCGGGGACCCCGGAAATAATGAAATTATATATGAAGAACATATATATATACAGCTCTGTATATGTATAAACATATATTATTTTTTCCCAAGCAAATGCAAACCCCATAGAAGGCTAAACAATGTAGACACAAATATCCAATAATGCACCATAGGTATAATAATACACCTAAATCTCCTTTTTTAAATTTTTTAAATGAGGTAAAAAACTCATGATAAAGGAAAAAAGAACACTGTGCAAAACACAGATCCACAAAACATTGTTAGCCTGCAGGCTGCATTGCAATACAATACCATAGAGACGGAAGAGCCTTGTACAGGTAAAAACTGGCACCGTGCCTTTAAGGCAGCCCTGACTCCAATATCCCATCATGCCTCAGGGGTGACAGTTGGGTCAGTTCTTTGCGGGACCGTAGTCCTACACACAGATACATTTCCTCCATGTTAAATAATCCACTCCTCATAATTGCCTGGGGAGGCGGGTGGGTTGTTTATGACTTTGATGAGGATACCCCTGGAAGAGAACTAGGATTACAGGTAAGTAACTTATCCTTCTCTTCCAGGGGATCCTCATCAATAGTCATAAGCACTGAATAGATTAGGAAGCCCACCTTCCACCTGCAGGCAATTGAGAATTGCACTATACAGAGTAAAAAACCATTGACAAATTCAGTTATTGAACAGATTCCTCTAGGAGGCTTGTCCTACTTGAGTGTCTGCTCTGGTGTCCGAGTCCAGACAATAATGCCTCGTAAATGTGTGGACAGATCTCCAAGTAGCTGCCTTGCAGATCTCGGAGAGTGGGACATTATTGAGAAAAGCAGCAGTAGCCGCCTTTCCTCTTGTGGAGTGCGCTTTAGGTCGAGCGACCAGTGGCTTCTGCGCCAGCTGATAAGCCAATTTAATGCCTGACACAATCCACCTAGCAATGGAACGCTTAGATGCAGCAAAACCTGTGCGGACAGCACCATAGTTAACAAATAAGTGGTCAGATTTCCTGACGGCCTTAGTCCTATCTAGGTAGAACTTTAGAACCCGCTTAACATCTAAAGAGTGCAACGCCCTCTCAGCTGGCGATGAGGGGTTGGGAAAAAAGGTTGGCAAGGAGATAGTCTGGTTAACATGAAAATCTGACTCCACCTTTGGTAAAAAAGATGGATGAGTTCTCATCACTATCCTATTCAGATGAAAAATTGTGTAGGGTTCTTTAGAACAGAGGGCCTGTATTTCACTCACCCTACGTGCTGAAGTGATAGCTATTAAAAAAGCTGTTTTCCACGTAAGGTGCTGCAAAGTAGCTTTATGTATGGGCTCGAAATGTGAACTCATAAGTTTTGATAGAACCAAGTTCAGCTCCCAAGAAGGCGAGGAGGCCTTACTGGGGGGTAAACCTTTTTGAGCCCCTGCAAAAAATCTTTCACCACCTGCAGCTTGAAGAATGACTGCTGCGAAGGGGAGCGCCTATATGCTGTAATGGCCGATAGGTGAACTTTAATGGATGAAAATTTCAACCCCACCCTGGCTAAGTGAAGAAGATAAGGCAAAATCACTTCCTCCTGACATTTTGTAGGGTTATACTGAGGTTGCATACACCATACATAAAACCTCTTCCACTTACAGAAATAAGAGTGTCTTGTAGAAGGCCTCCTAGCCTCCTTCAGTATGGTCATACACTCCTGGGGAAGGTTTAAATGGCAATACTGGAGGACTTCAGGAGCCATGCTGTTAAGCTCAGCGAGGGAAGACTGGGATGGTAAATCTTCCCCTGCATCTTGGTTAACAAGTCCGGTCTGCACGGCAGGCGCTTGTGAGGTCGGATCGACATGTGGAGGAGATCCATGTACCACCACTGCCTCAGCCAGTCCGGTGCTATGAGGATCATCTTGGCAGACGAGTGTTGCAGCATGGTCACCACCTTGGGGGATCAGTGAGAGAGGCGGAAAGGCGTACACAAATGTCATTGACCAAATCGATCAAAAGGGCATTCCCTATGGATCCTGGTCGATGGTATCTTGAGGCGAAGCCTCGGCATTTCGCGTTGTGTTCGTCCACGAAGTGATCTATTTGCGGACGTCCCCACTCCTTGAAGATGTCCTCTAGCACCTCGTCGTTGAGTACCCAGTCGTCTGGATCTTGAAAATGACGACTGAGCAAGTCCACTTTTACGTTGAGCTCTCCTGGCAGGTGCACCGCCTTTATTGAAATGTTCCTTGCTAGGCTCCAGCGCCACAAGGACTGTGCCTCCAGCGAGAGCGTCCTGGATCGAGTACCCCCCTGTTTGTTCAGGTAGTACATTGTGGTGGTATTGTCAGTTTGTACTAGAATGGGACTCGTCCTGATTGCGGGCAGGAACGCTTTGAGGGCTAGGTGGACTGCCCTGAGTTCTAGCATGTTGATGTGGTACAACCTTTCGCTGCTGGACGACAGTCCTTGTGTCTGTAGGGATCCCAGATGCGCACCCCAACCCTGCAGGGATGCGTCGGTGATCAGCGTCGGAGATGGGGGTTCTTGATGAAACGGAAGTCCTACCTGTAGATTGAGTGGCTTCAACCACCACTTGATTGACTGCCTGGCCGCTGAGGAAAGACAGACTTTCCTCCCACAGTGAATTCCTTTGGTCCCATTTGTCCTCGAGATCTTGTTGGAGGACCCATCCTCAACCTGGCATTGGGCACCAGGAATATGCAAGATACCATGGCCCCTAGTAGAGACGAAATCTGTCGCACTGTAGACAGCTTGTTGGTTATAATCTGCTTGCCTTTGAGGATCAGGAGAGTGTTTCCGTCTCTCCTCCGAAGATAACACTTTTCCTACTGCGGAGTCTATAGTTGCACCGAGGTAGTGTATCCTTTGGGTTGGTGTGAAGTTAGATTTCTTGAAGTTCACCCTAAGCCCCAATCTGTGACACAGGTTCAGGCAGCGTGCCAGCTGTGAGTGTACACTCTGAGGTGATGGTCCTTTTATCTGCCAATCGTCTAGATAGGGATAGACGAAGACTCTTGCGCGCCTCAGTGCAGCTGCTACTACTGCCATGCATTTTGTAAATACTCGAGGGGCCGATTTCAGGCCAAATGGTAGGACCTTGAACTGATAGTGAGGGGTCCCCACTACGAACCTTAGGAATTTCCGATGACTCTGTACGATGGGGACATGAAAGTACGCGTCTTGCAGATCCAGCGAGCACATCCAATCGCCTTGCCGGATATGCGGATATATTTGGTGAAGCGCAAGCATGCCAAACTTTTCTCTTTTGATATGCTTGTTTAGTGTCCGTAAGTCCAAGATGGGTCTGAACTCTGCTTTTGTATTTTTTTTTTGGATTAGAAAATATCTGGAGTAGACTCCTCTCCCTCTCTGCGCCCTGGGAACTTTTTCTATTGCGGATTTGAGCAGAAGGGTCGCCGCTACTTCTCTTAACATCTTGAGGTGTTGAGATGATTGTACAGGGTGGATCGAGGGAGGAGGACTCCGGAAACGAAGCGAGTATCCATGTCGCAGTATATTCAGAACCCACTTGTCCTTTGTGATGGATTGCCGCTCTGGAAGATGGTTTGCAATACTTCCTCCCACCGAAGCGGTGGACGGCATTGGAGGAAGCAGGTTCTCATTGCTTTCCTTGAGCCTTGTTTCCACTGCCGGCCTGGCGGTTATTTCCACGTCCCCTGGATGATCTACGGGACTGAAATTGTTGCTTCTTTGCCCTTGTTGGTCTTGATTTTTCTGCCAGTGAGGGGTTTGAACCCTCTGCTGGTAGCTACGCCCGTCGGATCCCCTACGGCGACGGAATTCTTTCCGTTTCTCTAGGCCCACTGCTTTCATGGTCTCGAGTTCTGACTTCATCCGAGCCATTTCGTCGTCCGCATGAGAACCGAAAAGCAAACTACCCGAGAAAGGCAGATTCAGAATTCTTGCCTGTGCTTCAGGTTTCAAGGCAGTCAGCCTTAGCCAAGAGGATCTTCTGGCGGAAATCCCATGAGCGCGCTACCAACGTTGCTCCAGCCGCTGCTGCGCTGATCACTTGGTTTGAAACTAGGCTGCCCTCGTGCAGGATCTCTTCAAAGTCCTTTCTGTCTTCGGAAGGCACTTTTTCTATAAATCGCTGCAGGGAATCCCATAGTGATCTGTCGTAGCGCCCCAGAAGCGCTGAGGCACTAGCCACTTTCAGACTCGAGGCCGCCGAGCCACATACTCTTCTCCCCCAAAGAGTCTTGTGATTTACTGTCCTTATCCGGCGGCACTGTGGATGATGACACCACTGAATGAGTTTTTCTGGCAGTAGCCGTGATCACAGAGTCCGGTGGAGGGTCCGCCTTGAGAAATAGAGGATCCTCGGGGGCCGGACGATATTTCTTAAGAATCCGCGCCGGCGCAGATTTTATAGTCGCTGGCGTGAGGAATGTAGGAGAGTAGGGTCTGCTTTCTATGTTCACCCCCACTTTTTGCTTTTGCTTTACTGGTTTTCGACTTAGATGTGGCTGTGGGCCTGCTAATCAGACCCACAGCCCTGCTGTTCTCTCTAAATTAATACTATGTACTTTAGGTGCATAACCCAATTGGATAGGATCACCTTATTGGCCCCTGTACAGTGTATCTTAGGTACCCAGGGCATAGGTGTACCCTAGGCCTACCAGGGGCTGCAGCATGTATTATGCCACCCCTGGCCTGGCCTTCCATTATGACACAACTGGCTGATCACTCAGCTGGGGAAAGGTCGTGTAATCACCCCTTGCTTAGGTGTAGTATTCCTATACCTACCTTATATATAGACATGTGTACCTATCAGTCACTCCTATGGCAGGCCTTAACAATCCTGGAGGCAGAGTGCTTGGTAACATGTGAGATGGTGCTCTAGCATGAGCTGAGCCTGTCTGCAGCTTTCGGAACCATGTCCTTATAGCTGTTCTATGATATAGCCTACCATATACTCTTAAAGTGCCTTATAATCTTAAATGGTTATGGTAACTATGGTTTGGCTTTATCAAAACATGTCGTGTAAGGTGTCTAACACTTTGGAATAATACCCCCATCCCATTTCTGGGTATGAGGATATTATCCCTCCCTTCTAGAGGGAGAAGACATGTTGTAACCTACTTACCCGGTTAAAGTTAACCAGAGCCCCAGCATCACAAAATGGATGCTGCTGCCACAGACACGAGTCTGACCTCCTGCTGCTGGGAGTGATCCCGGCAAGGGAGGCTTGGACAATAGGTTTCCTGCTTGGGAGGTGCTAGCACCACCCCAGACAGGCCTTAGTGTATTGGGGCAGGGAGGGATGAAAAGAATGAGACATGCCTGGGGCACACAAGGTGTCCCGTGCATAGTCCAGTTCAAACCGGTGCTGGGGCACTCCAGCCCCAGTCCTGGCGCGAAACTGGACTAAGGGAAGGGGGTGTAACCACCCCCCTCCCAGGTCCCACCCATAAGGCGTGACCTAGCAGGTATCCCAGCCCCCCAGATTAGTATAAGTGTGGTAGCTGGGCCCCAGGAGATTAGATTATCCTGAACCTGCAACTTGAACAGAAACTCTGGACCTTCGACATTCGACGAAAGAAGAAGACTGAAGAATCTCCCTTGTGGCCAAGGAGTGGCTACCCTGTGCAAACAGGCACCATCAAGAGACTACCCTTTGCTTTGCTCCAGTTCTACGAGGGACCGACTGCAGAGCCCGACCAGAGCCTTGACTTCCAGACTTCTCCGACCCTGATCCACATCCACAGCCGTGCTGAGATCCGTGGAGGCGACGAGAGACGTGGGACCGGCTACCTGGGAAAAGTGGCTAGTATCTTCAAGCGCAGCTTCTGAGGCACCCTCGAAGTTGTGCACCGGGGATTGAGAAGCCCCAACCCCAAGCACCATCTGCACCGAAGATCAGCCCCCCACACTCCACGAGTCCTGCGTGGGGCCCTTCTGCATTTTTCTGCTTGCCGCGTCTGTCCGGTTGCTTGCCCGCTGGCTAGTGGCCTTTGAGACGACGAACCCTGCAATCTTCAGCGCTGGTTTGGCTCCTCCAAACTGGCTCCCGCTTCTTTGAAAAAGAGAAGCACCCCAGACCTTCCTGGTCTGCACCAGATGCAAGTCCTCCGTTCTTCGTGGGTTCCGCTTGCCAAGGCTTGGTGAGTCCTAGTCCAACTTCGACGCCGCCGACAGCAAGAGCCTTCGTGGGACAGCTCGCCTCCTGGTCCTGGTCGTCCTCGACGTTCCCTGGTCCTCGTGGCTGCAGCGACAAGCTTCACCTTCACCTGCAATCTTCACGACATCGCCTGGTTACTTCCTGGTTCCACGTGGTCACTGGCTAGTGACCTTGACTCTGTCCCCTCTGCTTGCAGGTATCCTTTCTTCCTGATCCCAGCCTTGGGATCCACCGGACACTCTTCACTGACTGCCTGTCAGCATCTTTCTTCAGGCATCCATAGGAGTCGACGACGAAACCCGACGCAACTTCACCCCTATGCACCCGCAGCCTGTGGGTGCTCATCAGGGTAGTGACTATCCTAGTGTCTAGTTTTCCAGTCTCGACTTCCTAGCTACTCCGGAAGTGTCCTAAATCTATCTAATTCAAAACTGTACTATTTCTATCGATTATACGCATTACGCGTGAGTGTTTCCACTCTGCACCTGAATCCCGTGGGCCTCCCACTTCCTAACCTTTGGTAGTATAGTTTAGCCCCAGCGATTCCCTAGGCCTAGGCCTATCCTATTTCCGTGACAGTGGTCCTTATACCACTTACTTAGTATATGGTTTGCGTGGCCCCTAGGGCCTAACTGTATTACTTACCTGTGTGACTTAATGTATGCATAAATAAGACTGTGTTGTACTTACCTCTAATCTCATAAAGAGTGCTGAGGGTTTGTCTAGAATAAATACACTTTATTTTATATATATATATCTGTTGTGGTGTCCTTTCATTTGGTATGCAAGGGATTATATATGGTATCACAGCTGGCTTCACATGCCATTCAGAGTTTAGCCTAAGACTGCTCTTGTCCATGCTACCACTAGGATAGCTGGTCTATAAGGTTGACTTTACAACCAATCACCATAAGGGTTGTTTGGACTGATATAATGTGTACACTAGAACTAGTGACATCACACATCAGGCCAACTTCTCACAAGGAAGATATCCATTACTGGTTTAAGCAACCCAGGGACTAAAGGCAACAGTGGACGAGACACCGCTCTCTCATGAAGGGTCTCGAAGATGACAGAAGAGGTGGTTTCTTGAACAGGCATGGGAATGTTCAACTTAGTCGCTCCTCTGCACAACACATCTTGAAAAGTGGTGATGTCGTCCACTGGCGACACTCTAGATGGTGGAGTATCTGTGAGTGTGGGTGAGTAATCCCTTCTGGACGAACGGCTTGACAAGGAAGATGAAGGAGACCTCCGTCGCCTTCTCCCCGATCTGATTGACTCTCTCGTATGAGAGGTAGACCTGGATCGCCTTCTAGGCGAGCGTGAGCGCCTTTGCAATTCTCTTTCGAGAATGGGATCTTGCCGGTCGTGATGGTTGATCCAGGGTCCTTAGTCTGGTTAAGGAATCCTTAACTGCCTGAATCATTGAAGTGTTTTGAGGCATTTCCCTGACGGGGCTTTGAGGCAAAGCATGGCCCTCGTCTTGAGATGTATGCTCCACTGGAGGAGCTGGAGAGAGACCAAACACCTCCAGTGACCTGGATCTTGATCTCGAGCCTTGAGAGGCTGAGGGTGAAATTGAGATCGGACGCGATGAATCGTGCTCCGATGTGGTATATACCACTCTATGAGGAGATTTGCGCCTTGATACTTTCTTTAAAGTCAGACGAATGTGTGACGTCTCCTGGTATCCCACCTCGGGGGACCGTCTAGACGGTGATAGGCCTATCACTGGAGACCTGGACTTCGACGCCGAATGGATCACCGGCGATGTGTCCTGCCTCGACGTCGAGAGCCTTGTCGTCGACGGAGGGCTTGTCCTGGACGGAGGTCTAGAACCCAACAGGGAATCTCGCCTTGACGTCACCATCTTCTCTGAAGATCTGGAGACCTTAGACGACGGAGGCACCCGCCTCGACGCCGACCCCGACGGAGGCAAGCGCCTCGACGCCGACCCCGACGGAGGCAAGCGCCTCGACGCCGACCCCGACGGAGGCAAGCGCCTCGACGCCGACCCCGACGGAGGCAAGCGCCTCGACGCCGACCCCGACGGAGGCAAGCGCCTCGACGCCGACCCCGACGGAGGCAAGCGCCTCGACGCCGACCCCGACGGAGGCAAGCGCCTCGACGGAGGCAAGCGCCTCGACGGAGGCAAGCGCCTCGACGTCGACTCAGACGGAGGCAAGCGCCTCGACGTCGACTCAGACGGAGGCAAGCGCCTCGACGTCGACTCAGACGGAGGCAAGCGCCTCGACGTCGACTCAGACGGAGGCAAGCGCCTCGACGTCGACTCAGACGGAGGCAAGCGCCTCGACGTCGACTGTTCCGACGATCTTTGCCTAGACGTCGTCAGCACTTTCGAAGAGGATCGTCTTTCCCTTGACGGAGAATCAGGTCTCGACGTCGAGGATCTTGCAGGATCTTTTGATGCCGATCTTGGCCTCGACGTCAATGTAGATTTCGACGTCGAACGCCTGTAATTTCATGCGACGTCGACTTCTCTCTTGGTGTCGATTTAGACGTCGAGCGATGTCTTGACGTCGATCGGCGATGAGCCTCCTTCGACGTTGAAGGATGTTTTCTTGACGTCGAAGTTGCCGACGACGAACAAATGCGCTTTGCCGCCGGATCGAGCGTCGACGTGGACTTTCTTTTGGAAGCATGACTCCCCCTGGACTCCTCACCTCTCAGCGATGATCCCGCCGCTGGAGTCTTCGACGCCGAGCCCGACGCCGATGGAGAACAGAGAGACCAGCTGCTTCGACGTCGACCGCTCCGAAAGGCCATAAAGCTTAATTCTCCCTCTCTCTCTTTCAAAGTCCTCTTTGAAAGGTTCTAGCAGTGACGACAGGATGCAGGAGATGAAATCTGGTAGGCAGACGATACACACCTCGTGTGTGTCTGAAGAGGCCTTCTTTTTGCCACAGGATGGACACGGCATGAATAAAGAAGACATTTTTCTGACAGAAAAAGTTGTTAAATTTAGTCAAAAAACACAGGTATACGCTTCCCTGACAGACTTTAACCAGAGGAAGCCCAAAAAATTACTAGAAAAGTAACAATTCTTGACTGAAAAGTCAAAAAAGAAGAGAGCTGAATTCCAGGGTCCTGACTGAAGGAGCCAGAAAGAACAACTGACCCAACTGTCACCCCTGAGGCATGATGGGATATTGGAGTCAGGGCTGCCTTAAAGGCACGGTGCCAGTTTTTACCTGTACAAGGCTTTTCAGTCTCTATGGTATTGTATTGCAATGCGGCCTGCAGGCCAACAATGTTTTGTGGATCTGTGTTTTGCACAGTGTTCCTTTTTCCTTTATCATGAGTTTTTTACCTCATTAAAAATAAAAAATAAAAGAGATTTAGGTGTATTATTATACCTATGGTGCATTATTTGATATTTGTGTCTACATTGTTTAGCCTTCTATGGGGGCTGCATTTGCTTGGGAAAAAATAATTTATGTTTATACATATACAGAGCTGTATATATATGTTCTTCATATATAATTTTATTATTTCCGGGGTCCCCGTACATGGGCGGGAATATTCAGTGCTTATGACTACTGATGAGGATCCCCTGGAAGAGAAGGTAGTTTCTAGAAGAGGAACTGCACTGAACAAGAGTGTAGCAGCTAAAATATTCCTGTCAGGACACTGTTCTAGTGCCCATGAAGGGACTGGAGACAACCTTTCAGACCTTCCATAACGGTATTAACAGGGATTGGGGAGGAGCAACTGATCCAATTTGATCTGAGCACATTGGTGGAATTCTTGGAGGTGGATGTACATTTCCAGAGTAGCAAGTACCACAGCTGTACAGCCAAGGTGAGAGCAACATGGTTTAGCCTCACGAGGGGTACAGTGGTTTTTCACCACTGGAACAAAACACTGCCAGCAGCTCCATGAGCAGGGATGATACACTGTTACATAGGAACACAATGGCAGAAACACTCACCTCCTGTGCTTGTTGGTGTACATGTGTTGCTGCTCCATGTTGGTGTCAATCACAGACAGTTTCAAATTTGCCTCTTTTTCACTGCGCAGCTAGGAAAGGAGTAAAGCAAGATTGTTTAGAGCATATGGTATATCCTAGCCACAAAAGAAATTATTTACTGGAACAGCCCAGGGCTCAAAGAAGGAAACTTCAAAGCACTCCTCTTTCTTGCATTAAATAAATACTCCTCCCCCTCCTCCCCGTCCCCCCCCCCCCCCCCCCCCCCCAACGGACTTCTCTCGCTCATAGGGCACCCGTCCACAGTCTTAGTCATAAGAGACGTTTGGCGATATTAGGCTTGCCACCAGATATTCTTACACTGCACACCTTATTCCAATGATTTACAGATGCAAGTTGGCAGTCAATTAATAGGATTTATTTATATTTTTGAGAGTATGGAACAAAAATTACTGCAGCAATCCACATTTTCAAAATGTTCAAGGTGGGGAAAGGTTCATTTTGAGGGTCACTGAGACTCAAACTGTGCGACATTATGCACCAGTAATTTGTGACCAATCATTCATTTCCTCACCTTGCAAACCAAGTAATGCTAAACAGCAGCCAATGTGGATGGGCCTGCAGGCTATTGAACTCACGAGGGCATTGATCCAATGTAAACAAGTTTATAAAAGGCAAAAGGGCTAAACTCTGGGGTGACACATGAGGACAGGAGTGCAGGAAGACAGGAGGCGAGTATGCATACTTACATCCTCTTGCTTCTTCTGAAGCTCATCCAGGAGGCTTACAATATCTTCGTCCGCAACATCACAGGGCCTCTGACCCTGTAAACAGAACAAATCATACAAGCTGGTGAGTGATCTTACATAGCTGCTCCACTCCCAAAACCCAAAGTTCATATTGAACATGTTACACAACTTCTGCAACGCCTTTTATGGCAGACTATCCAACCTTACCCTAGGCGCCAAACTAGATACTGAAACTTTAAAGTAAATCATGCTTGCGTCAGCTCAGTCCTGCCTCCGTTGTGATGTTTAGGCCCCTATATATGTGCCCTTTCTATGCACTGAGATCGGCTTCTTTCTGATCTCTATGCACCTCTCCTCTGGTGGTGAGTCGGAAGAATGGCTCCGACCAGGAAATCCTGCAGGGAAGATGCAGCAAAGTGCCCATCCTGCTGGACATGGCTACCCAGGCAGCAATGCTTCATGACCATATGCAGAAACGGCCAATTTACAGCCTGGCAAATGTCCATTACTGGCACACCGTGCAACACTGCAGTAATAGCAGACTTCGCTCTGGTGGAATGAGGAAAGCAAACCTGGGTGGAGAGGGCTCCTTTTTAGCTAACCGATAGCAGATCTTGACTGACAGCACAAATCATCTTGAGACGGTCCTCTTTTGCAACGCTTTGCCTTTCTTAGCCCAAGAGAAACCGGCGAAAAGCTGGTTGTATGGTCAGTAGTCTGTGGCTCGGTCCACACAGAAGCTAAGTGCCGTTCAGGATGGAGTAGTTTCTTTTCTGTAACTCCAGTTCTGTAGTAGGGGTATCTCTGTTATAGTCATAATCTAGTGAATAGTCCCGCCCATGTGCGTGGACCCCGGAGCAATAAAAATAATCTCTTAAATTGTCAAGCCATGCAGACCTGCATCTACACTTAACAGAGAATTCAAAGACAGATAATGCAGCCTATATCCACAGGCTACACTGTCCAGTACTTCAACTAGAAAATTCCACCAACAGCACTGCCTGCCCAGCTTTTTCCACAGAGAAAAACCTGCCTCTACCAGCAAAAGCCTCTGCAATGATAGAGAGGGAGGAATGGACAGACAAGCCCCCATAGGCTGCCATTATGTGGCTCAGAACAGGATACTGTGCTTTTAAGAAAACTTTCCAGAACTTTTCCAGTATCCCAGAATGCACAGCAGGTCCCTTTTACTTTCAGTTCTTTTTGAAGGCGTAGCACGCCAGACCTGTAGCATTCCTTATATTAACATTTATCTCTCCACTGGGGAGGCGGGCGGGCGCTTATGACTATAACAGAGATACCCCTACTACAGAACTGTTGTTACAGAAAATAAACTACTCCTTCTGTAGTAGGGGATCTCTGTGTATAGTCATAATCTAGTGAATAGAATGGCAAGCCCATCCCCACACCAAAACGGCGGTGGAGAAGACTACAAAATAATACCACTACCGTGCGAACAAATTTTGCAGCGAAGCCTGCCCAACCTGAGCATCTGCCCTGGCATCCGTGTCCGGACAGTAATACGCAGCAAAGGTATGGACCGACCTCCAAGTGGCCGTCTTGCAGATTTCTGCAATCGGAACATTACGCAGCAAAGCAGTCGTGGCAGCTTTGCCCCTGGTGGAATGAGCCTTAGGTTTACCCCCCAAGGACTTATTAGTCTTGTGGTAACACAATTGTATACAGGACACAATCCACCGAGAGATGGACTGTTTGTTGGTAGCAAGACCGGTCCTGACTGATCCATAATTGATAAACAACTGGTCTGACCTACGAATATCTTTGGTCCTCAAGATAAAACTTCAACACCCTCCTAACGTCCAGGGAATATAGAGACCTTTCCGCTGGAGAAGAGGGATTCTGAAAAAACGTAGGTAAAGTTATGGTCTGGTTGACATGAAAATCAGATATAACCTTAGGAAGAAACTTAGGGTGAGTACGCATAACAACCTTGGCAGCATGAAATACCGTACGTATAAGGTTCTTGGCAACACAACGCCTGAAGTTCACTCACCCTGCGGGCCGACGTAATGGCCACTAGGAACGCCGCCTTCCAAGACAGGTGCTGCAACGAAGCCTTGTAAATAGGTTCAAAAGGCTCCTTCATCAATCTGGACAGCACCACATTCAATTCCCATGAAGGCGAGGGAAGTCTGACAGGAGAGAACATTTTCTTCAAGCCTTCCAAAAAATCCTTGATCACAGGGATCTGAAAGAAGGAAGTCTGTGAAGGGCATTTCCTGTAAGCAGTCAAAGCAGCGAGATGGACCTTAATGGAATGGAAATTAAGGCCAGACTGCGCCAAATGCAAAAGGTACGGAAGGATGACATCTTCCTTACATGTCGTCGGGTCAAACTGCTTGGACTTGCACCAGAAGCAGAACCTCTTCCACTTGTAAGCATAGGACGTTCTAGTGGAAGGTCGCTTAGCCTCCTTCAGTATATCTGTTAGAAAGGGTAGACGGACCGGGAGGGTCGGCCGGGGTCAGGAGGAGAGGTCTCCGGGGAGGGCCGTCTCCAGCGATCGTACAGACAAGTAACTTCCCCCCCCACAGACAGATACCACACACGGATAAGGTTCAGAGTTCTTTATAAGCACTTCTTAAGGTACGGTTGAATGGTACAAGGAGGTCTGGACTCAGGGGTCCCCTCGATTCAAGTCTCTCAAAGCAGGGTAAGGGGTAGCGGGACAGTCTGTTTACCAGTCAGGTAGTTCGGATGAGATGATGACTAGCTCACAATCCTCGAGCTTGGTGGTTTAGTTGGTACGGGCCGCGGCAGCGCCAGCAGGTCCCGGTCGAGATGGTCGGTACACGGTCCGCGGCAGCGCCAGCAGGCCCCGGAAAGATGGTCGATGTACGGTCCGCGGCAGCGCCAGCAGGTCCCGGTGAGGATGTCGTTACAACGGGCCGCGGCAGCGCCAGCAGGTCCCGACGAGGATGGATGTTGCAGAAGGCCGCGGCAGCGCCAGCAGGCAGGACGATGGTTCACAAGAGCGGGCTACGGCAGCGCCAGTAGTCCGTCCAGGCTGAGTTCTCTCGGTGTCTCTCGACTCCAGGATACAACTGCCTTCCTGCTCCGGAGTTGCCCCAGTTATAGGGCAGGCGCCCTTTGATGTCCGGACCCTCGCACTTGGAGGTCGGAGGGCCCGGGATGAAGGTGTCCAGACACCCAGCAGGGGGTGGAGCCAGCGCCTGGGGGAGCTGGAGGCGATCGGCACCTGGCGGGGGAAGAGCTCTTGACGCTTCGTTCTCCCATTGACCTGCCAAGTGGTCCGCTCACCTCCTGGGTGGATGGTGGTGCCGGGATGTCGGGGCCGGCCAGGCCCGGGGTTAGGGTCGGGGCGAGGCCACGCGGCCTCGTGGTGCAGGGCCCAAGATGGCGGCTTGAACCGGCCGGGGGAGCCGGTGGGGCTGGGCCCCATGATGAGTAGAGGTCCGAGGGCAGAAGATCCGTCGGGAGACGGGGTACAGGTGCTTTTCGTGGGTTATGCCTGGTGGGCCGGAGCTCGGGCCCTGTCGTGCGGGGAGGGAGCAAGCCCTTCGTGTGGCCTGTCCAACATGCGTCCCCCCCAGCTGAAGGCGGGGAGAGTCACCCATCTCCTTGGGGACTCTCTTCGTCGAGGCGGAAAAAGCGGGACAGGCCATCCGCGTTGGCGTGGTCTTGGCCTGGTCGGTGCTCCACGGTGAAGTCCATTCCCTGCAGGGAAATGGACCAGCGCAAGAGTTTTGGGTTCTCCCCCCACATCTGCATCAGCCACTGCAGGGGTCGATGGTCGGTTTGTACCCGGAAGTGGGTACCGAAGAGATAGGGCCGGAGCTTTTTGAGGGCCCACACCACTGCGAAGGCCTCCCTCTCGATGGTGCTCCAGCGCTGTTCTCGGGCCAGGAGACGTCGACTGATGAAGGCCACCGGCTGGTCATGACCTTCGGGGTTTAACTGAGAAAGGACGGCTCCGATGCCGTGGTCGGAGGCGTCGGTCTGTACCACGAATTCCCGACTGTAATCGGGGGCCTGGAGCACAGGGGCGGTGCACAGGGCGGCCTTCAGCTTCTCGAAGGCCGCTTGACAATCGGGGGTCCAGTTAATCCGCTTCGGTTGGTTCTTGGACGTGAGACCCGTGAGGGGCCCCACGATGCTGCCGTAGTCCTTCACGAACCGCCGGTAGTAGCCGGTGAGCCCCAAGAAGGCTCGGACCTCGGTCTGGGTGACGGGGGGCTGCCAGGACTGGATGGCAGCAATCTTAAGTTGTAGCGGGGCCACCAGCCCGCTTCCCACTTGGTGCCCAAGGTAGGTCACAGACCCTTGGCCAATTTGGCACTTGCCGGCCTTAATTGTGAGGCCGGCCCGCTGGAGGGCCTGTAGGACCTCTTGGAGGTGACGGAGGTGGTCGGGCCAGTGGCGGCTGTATACAGCGATATCGTCCAGGTAGGCAGCGCTGAACTCTTCGAGCCCCGCCAAGACCTGGTTCACGAGGCGTTGAAACGTGGCGGGGGCATTCTTCATGCCGAAGGGCATGACCTTGAATTGGTAGTGGCCATCGGGGGTAGAGAAGGCTGACCGTTCCTGAGCCCTGGGTGTGAGGCCGATCTGCCAGTAGCCCGCTGTTAGGTCGAAGATACTAAGGTAGCGGGCGGCCCCCAGCCGGTCGATCAGCTCGTCTGCTCGGGGGATCGGATGAGCGTCGGTCCGGGTGACAGCGTTCAAGCCCCGGTAGTCGACGCAGAATCTCAGTTCAGGTGCGGTGCCGGGGGCAGCGGCTTTGGGAACCAATACAACCGGACTGGCCCAGGGACTGTCCGAGGGCTCGATGACCCCGATTGTGAGCATCTTGGCCACTTCCTCCTGTATGCAGGCCCGTACCCGATCTGGTACGCGGTAGGCCCGGTGTCGGACAGGGGGACTGTCCCCGGTGTCCACGTCGTGCAAACACCAAGGGGTGACCCCGGGGGTGAGGGAGAACAGGGTAGTGAACTGCAGCAGGAGGTTCCGGCAGCCCTGGCGTTGCTCCGAAGTGAGGGCGTCAGAGAGCCGGACCCCGTCCACGGAGCCGTCATTCTCCTGAGTCTTCAGAAGATCCGGGAGGGGTTCGGAGTCTTCCTCTGCCCCACTGTCCGTAGCCATCAGGAGGCTGAGTTCTGAGCGCACAAAGTGTGGTTTGAGTCGGTTGGTGTGGAGGACCCGAAGGGGGTTCCGGGAGGTCCCCAGGTCGATGAGGTAAGTGACGGGGCTTTTGCGCTCGACCACTCTGAAGGGCCCCGTCCACTTATCTTGCAAGGCACATGGTTCGGTGGGGGACATCACCCATACTTGTTGTCCAGGCTCGAACTCAACGGAGGAGGCATTGTGATCATACCACCTCTTCATGTCCTCCTGGCTGGCCTCGAGGTTCGCCTTGGCCATCTCCCTGAAGCGCCGGGTCTGATTGCGTAGGGCCAGGAGGTACTTGAAGACGTCTGGAGGGGTCTTTAGGGGGGCCATCTCCCAACCTTCTTTGACTAGGCTGAGGGGCCCTCGCACAGGGTGCCCGTACAGGAGTTCGAAAGGGCTAAAACCGAGGGACTTCTGGGGAACTTCTCGGTAGGCGAAGAGGAGGCACGGGAGTAGTACATCCCACTGGCGACGGAGGGGCTCTTCCAATCCCCCAATCATCCCCTTGAGAGTGCGGTTAAAACGCTCCACTAGTCCGTTCCCTTGGGGGTGATAGGGGGTCGTGAATCTGTAGGTGACCCCGCATTGTTGCCAGAGGGACTTCATGTATTTGGATATAAAGTTCGTGCCTCGGTCGCTGACGACTTCTCGGGGGAAGCCTACCCGGGAGAAGATCCCCATTAGGGCCCGGCCAACCACCGGAGCTGTCACGGTCCGTAGGGGCACCGCCTCGGGGTAGCGGGTGGCATGGTCCACCAGTACTAAGATGAACCTGTGTCCTTGTGCCGTGCGGGGGTCCAGAGGCCCCACAATGTCTATCCCCACCCTCTCGAACGGGGTGGTGACCACAGGGAAGGGTTGCAGAGGGGCTTTCAGCTTCCGACCACTCTTCCCGCTGGCTTGGCATGTGGGGCAAGATCGGCAGTGGTTCAGGACGTCGTTCCTCATTTTCGGCCAGAAAAAGTGGGTCACTAGGCGGCTGTACGTTTTGTCCTGGCCCAGGTGTCCAGCCAGGGGGACATCGTGGGCCAGGTTGAGCAGAAAGTCTCTGAAGCGGAGAGGTACCACCAGTACTCGACCGGCCCCCAGCTCGGCGATTCTTTGCTCGCTGTATAGCAGGTCGTTATCCCAGTAGACCCAGTGAGTTCCGGTGGAGTTCCCTGCGTTCTGGGCGCTGGCTTGTTGGCGGAGTCCCTCGAGGGAGGGACAGGTCTTTTGTTCCTGGCGGAACTGTTCTTGGGTGGGCCCCCCTTCTTGACGCCACTGAGCCAGGTCAGGAAGGTCCTGGGGTTGCGCGTCCCCTTCGGTCGTCTGGTCTGGGAGGCTGGCCTCGTCGTTGTCTTCTACTGGGGCGACCGGGGGCGGAGGTGCTGGCCATTCCGGTTCTTCTGATCGGGGGACGGCACGGGCGGCCATGGACCGGGTGGTTATGCAGGCCCAGTCCGGGAGGCCCAGCATCCCCAGGTGCTCTCTTCTCTCAACGGTGGCCCACGGGGAACTCTCGAGGTCATTCCCCAG
Source organism: Triturus cristatus (assembly GCF_964204655.1). Taxonomy (NCBI): domain Eukaryota; kingdom Metazoa; phylum Chordata; class Amphibia; order Caudata; family Salamandridae; genus Triturus; species Triturus cristatus. Next base: position 321,300,518 of record NC_140590.1, on the reverse strand, counting down.
GAGGCAGTCCACGGGGGCATCGTCCCGGACCGTCACCTTCAACAGGCCGGAGACCCCTCCCCATTCGAATGGGACGCAGGCCATTTGACACATACTCTCAGAGTTGTCTGCCGAGCGGACGGGGCAGAGAATGTTCGGCAGGATCTGCTCGGGCTTCACCAGGTGACAGCAGACGGCCGTCACACTGGCGCCTGTGTCACGCAAGGCCTCGGCTCGCTGTCCATTAATGGTCACCCACTGACCGTATTTCCTGGTGTTAGCGGGTAGGGGAGCCCGCGGGACCATGTCTCTTCCCCCTAAGCACGCCAGGACCATGGCGGCCGGTTCCCACTCTTGCTGGGCCGGCTCATACTCTTCTGGTTCCTCCGATAATCGCTCTTCCCCCAGGGCGGCGGCAGCTACCTGGCGGGGCTTGGGTGTTTGGTTCTGCGGGCAGCTCGGGTCATTGGCGTAGTGGCCGACTCGCTGGCATCGGTGGCACGTGATGTTGGCCCGGAACCCAGGACGCAACGGAGGGTTGCCCCGGCCGGCCGGAGGCGGGGTGCTGGCCACGGGTGTTGCCGGCAAGGCGTCTCTCCCTCGCCCCTGGCCTCCTCCTCCTCCCCGAGGACGGTGCTGGCCTTGGTTGCTTCGATTCTGCTCGTGTGGCCCTCTCCGGCCCACTCGGGTGCTTTCCCATCGGTCAGCTTCGGCGGCCAGCTGCCGGGGGTCAGTCAGCTTACTGTCGAGGAGGTGCTGCCTGAGCTCGACGAAACAGTTGTTCGACAGGTGCTCCCATACCATAAGGTTAAAGAGTTGTTCGTAGGTGGTGACATGGCTCCCCTTGATCCAACCCTCGAAGGCACGGCTGAAATAGTTCACGTATTCTACCCAAGTTGTACCTGGGATCCGGGTGCAATCTCTGAACCTCTGGCGGTACATCTCGGGTGTGAGGCCGTAGCGGGTGAGGAGGGCAGCCTTCATGTGGTCGTAGGACGACATTTGGTGATCTGGGAGCTGCAGTAGGGCATCGCGGCCTTCGTTGATAAACCTCCCCCAAAGTCCGGCTCCCCAATCACTCCGGTCGATCCGGTGGGAGGTCATGGCGATCTCGTAGGCTTTAAACCACTGTTGTATGTCGTCTTCTCGGACATACTCGCGGACAACATCCTTGGGGATGTGGACTTTTCTCTCGATTGGCCCCGGGGTGTGTGGTCGCTCAGGCACCCCCAGCTCTTTATTCTGTTTCCGAAGTTCTATCTCCGCTAGTTGGCGCTCGTGCTCGAGCGTTATTTTTTTCTCCTCCAGCTCTCTCTGTCTCTGCTTCTCTTCTCGTTCTTCTCGGAGCCGCATATGCTCGAGGTTGAGTTTCTGTTCAGCTAACTTGAGCTCCCCATCCATCTTGAGTCGTGCCATTTCCAACTCGTGCAATCTGGTTCTTTCTCTTTCTCGGATCTCCTCCTGCGAGAGCCCGTTCCCCGCTCCTCGGGAGCCGTGGCGTTCCCCTCTGGTGTGATGCTGCTTTGGTCGGAGGGTCCGGCGACCCCAGTTTCTGTCCACGACTCTAGGGCGTGCTTTAGATCATCCTTGGTACTCAGGCCGGTGGTAGCAATGCCAAGTTCTATGCAGAATTGTCTCAGTTCGCGGTGGTTGTATTCTTCTAACTTATCCATTTGGAATTTCTCGGTGGAGCTGCTATCTTTGGCTGACATCGTGTTTTTGTCGTGGGGTGAGCTACTCTCTGTACGATTACGCGTTGATTCGGATCGCGCCGCTGGCCACCAATGTTAGAAAGGGTAGACGGACCGGGAGGGTCGGCCGGGGTCAGGAGGAGAGGTCTCCGGGGAGAGCCGTCTCCAGCGATCGTACAGACAAGTTTGGTGGTTTAGTTGGTACGGGCCGCGGCAGCGCCAGCAGGTCCCGGTCGAGATGGTCGGTACACGGTCCGCGGCAGCGCCAGCAGGTCCCGGAAAGATGGTCGATGTACGGTACGCGGCAGCGCCAGCAGGTCCCGGTGAGGATGGTCGTTACAACGGGCCGCGGCAGCGCCAGCAGGTCCCGACGAGGATGGATGTTGCAGAAGGCCGCGGCAGCGCCAGCAGGCAGGACGATGGTTCACAAGAGCGGGCTACGGCAGCGCCAGTAGTCCGTCCAGGCTGAGTTCTCTCGGTGTCTCTCGACTCCAGGATACAACTGCCTTCCTGCTCCGGAGTTGCCCCAGTTATAGGGCAGGCGCCCTTTGATGTCCGGACCCTCGCACTTGGAGGTCGGAGGGCCCGGGATGAAGGTGTCCAGACACCCAGCAGGGGGTGGAGCCAGCGCCTGGGGGAGCTGGAGGCGATCGGCACCTGGCGGGGGAAGAGCTCGACGCTTCGTTCTCCCATTGACCTGCCAAGTGGTCCGCTCACCTCCTGGGTGGATGGTGGTGCCGGGATGTCGGGGCCGGCCAGGCCCGGGGTTAGGGTCGGGGCGAGGCCACGCGGCCTCGTGGTGCAGGGCCCAAGATGGCGGCTTGAACCGGCCGGGGGAGCCGGTGGGGCTGGGCCCCATGATGAGTAGAGGTCCGAGGGCAGAAGATCCGTCGGGAGACGGGGTACAGGTGCTTTTCGTGGGTTATGCCTGGTGGGCCGGAGCTCGGGCCCTGTCGTGCGGGGAGGGAGCAAGCCCTTCGTGTGGCCTGTCCAACAATATCCATACAATCTGCTGGTATATTCAAATGGCCATATTGCACTATCTCAGGAGCCATGCCGCCAAACTCAAAGACGAGAGGTTGGGGTGCACCAACTGCCCCCCGAACTTCGTGAGAAGGTACGGCCTGCACGGCAGCCGCATTTGAGGAAGGAGAGACCGGTGAAGCAGGTCCATGAACCACCACTGTCTGGGCCATTCCGGGGCAATCAGGATCATCCGCGCCCCGGACCGGGACAGCTTGAGGAGCACCGCCGGAATCAGGGGAATGGGTGGAAAAGCGTACAGAAAGCTGTTCGACCAATCGATCCATAGCGCATTCCTCAGCGTCCCCCGCTGGTAGTACCTGGATGCGAAGTCTTGGCATTTGCTGTTTTCGGAGGTGGCGAACAGATCTACGTCTGGAGTCCCCCACCTTGCGAAGATGTCCCCTAGTACTTCGTCGTTTATGACCCATTCGTGGTTTTCCTGAATCAGTCTGCTCAGTGCGTCCGCCTGAACATTCCGCACACCTGGCAGATGCGTGGCCGTAATCGTCAGTCCTCGGGCCAGAAGCCAGTGCCAGATCGACTGCGCCTCCTGCGACAGCGTGCGTGATCTCGACCCCCCCTGCTTGTTGAGGTAATACATCGTGGTGGTATTGTCAGTCTGCACAAGCAGCGAGTTGGTCTGGAAGGACGGATGGAAGGCCTTCAATGCCAAGTGAACAGCTCGGAGTTCCAGGAAATTGATGTGGTAAGTCGACTCCAACGGGGACCACTTTCCTTGTATCTGTAAGTCTCCGGAATGCGCTCCCCAGCCGGGGAGAGTTGCATCCGTCACGATACTCTGCGTGGGAATGTCCTTGTGGAAGGGAACACCCCTTCAGCGGCTGAAGAGTATGCAGAGACAGCCGTATCTTGTCGTCCCAAGAACCTGTCCTCTGATCCCACTGATCCTCCAAGCACTCCTGCAGTGGTCTCGTGTGCAGCCGTGCGTGAGGTGTGAGGAAGATACAGGAGGCCATCGATCCCAGCAGCGAAGACACCTTCCTCACTGTCGTAGATGGCGCGGTCATAAGAGCCTGAGCCTTCCGAAGGAGTGACAACTGTCTCTCCTCCGAAGGAGACACGCTTGCGGCCAGCGTATTGATGGAGGCCCCCAGGTACTGTATGCACTGGACCGGAGTCGGGACAGACTTGGACAAGTTGACGTGCAACCCCAGCTTGTTCAAGAGAACGCACGTCTTCTGGAAGTGCGCTTGTGGTTCCGAGAAGGAGGAGGCCTTGATCAACCAATCGTCCAGGTACGGGAAGACAAACACCTTGTTCCTCCGCAGGTGTGCAGCTACCACTGCCATGCACTTCGATAAGGTCCTGGGCGCAGACTTTAGCCCGAATGGCAGTATTGTGTATTGATAATGATTGACGCCGACTTGAAATCTCAGGAACTTCCTGTGTTTCCGTGCAATGGGCACATGGAAGTACGCATCCTGTAGGTCTATGGCACAGAGCCAGTCTCCTCGTTGCAGCTGAGGGTAAATCTGGTGCAACGATAGCATGCGGAATTTCTCTCTGCGAATCCATTTGTTTGCTTGCCGCAAATCCAGAATGGGCCTGAACTCGTTCTTGTCCTTCTTGCGAACCATGAAGAACCGAGAGTACAGACCTCTTCCCCTTTGAGACAGAGGTACGTCTTCCACCGCCTTTTTCCTCAACAGGAGGTCTGCCTCCGCCTGGAGCTCTCGCAGTTGATACCGTGAGCTTACCGGCGGAATCGCTGGAGGCGGGCTGATGAACCGAAGACTGTATCCATTGCAAACAATATTCAGCACCCACTTGTCCTGAGTAATTTTTCTCCACTCTGCCAGAAAAAATTGAACGCTTCCCCCCACTGGAGTGGGTAACGGTTGAAGGGGAAGTAATCGTTCAGGGCCGAGACCCAGCCGGGCCATTGGTCGCTGTAGCGGACTGCTGGCCTCCTCTACCCTTCTGGCGCTTCTGGAAGGGTTTCCGGAACTGCTGGTGCTGTTGTTGCTGCTGTCCCGAGGCCTGCCCACGCCCTCTGCCTGCAGCCCCGAACCGTCTCTGGGACGGGCGCTTTTTCTTCTCAGGCTTCTCTAACCTGACAGCCGTCAGGGTCTCTGCCTCCGTCTTCATGCGGGCCATTTCGTCGTCCGCATGCTGGCCGAACAGGGTTTCCCCCAAGAAGGGCAGGTTGGCCACTCTTTGTTGTGCCTCCGGTTTGAGTGAGGTAAGGCGAAGCCAAGCGTGACGCTGTTGGTCGATGCCATGGCAAT